>NW_026862175.1:0-44573 GCF_026571515.1 Ruditapes philippinarum | reverse complement strand
GGGAAAATCTATGACCCCCTTGGGCAGGGCCAATTTTGACCTCAGGGCTTTTTTTTTTAATAAACTTTGGTAGACACTCATTAGAAGATGTTTCATGCTAAATATCTTAGCTCTAGCTCTTACAGTTCTTTAAAAAGAAGATTTTTTAAAGTTTTTACTATATGCATATAGGGAAAATCAATGACCCCCTGGGGCGGGGCCAATTTTGACCCCAGGGCTTTTATTTGAACAAACTTGGTAGACATTCACTAGAACATGTTTCATGCCAAATATCTAAGCTCTAGCTCTTACAGTTCTTTTTCCTAAAAGAAGATTTTTTTTAAGTTTTTACTATATGCATATAGGGAAAATCAATGACCCCTGGGGCGGGGCCAATTTTTGACCCCAGGGCTTTTATTTGAACAAACTTGGTAGACACTCATTAGAAGATGTTTCATGCCAAATATCTAAGCTCTAGCTCTTAGGGTTGTTTAAAAGAAGATATTTAAAGATTTCTCTTTCGTTGCCATGGCAACCAGAGTTCTGCATGGAATTAAATTCTTTGAACAATTTTTAAAGGTTACCACCAAAGGAAACATCCTGTGAAGTTTGGATGAAATTGGCTCAGTGGATTATGAGGAGATGTCATTTAAAAGCAAAAGTTTACGGACGACGGACGGACGCCGGGATGAAAAGCGATCACAAAAGCTCACCCTGTCACTTTGTGACAGGTGAGCTAAAAAAGAAGGAAAAATCAAAATTTTGTTTATTCTTAATCATGGAAAGAAAAATTAGCTCTTAGATAGGAATAAAATATGAAATTTTATGAAAATTTAGAAAGGGTGCAATAGCAAAGGATTTTAAAAAATTCCACAAAGTACGCTCTCGGGTATTGTGTCTAAAAGAGAAAATAAATGACTAATTTTTCTTAAACAAATGCTCTTCAAAATGGTGGAGGATGGTAAACAATCAGTTTGGTATGTGTAAAATCTGTTCGCTATAAAAACTCCTAATACATGGAACTAATTCGCTAAATGCTTTAATACAAGGAACTCCGGATATAAGGAACAGATTTTGAATGTCCCAGCCAGTTCGTTATAAGCGGAGTTTACTGCATCTGGTCTTGCAACATATTATTCGGTCTTGCAACATATTATTTGGTCTTGTAACATTTTATCTAGTCTTGCAACATGTTATCTTGTCTTGCAACATGTTATCATGGTCTTGCAACATATTATTTGGTCTTGTAAACATTTTATCTTGTCTTGCAAAACATGTTATGTGGTCTTGCAACAATATTCGCTCATTCTCAATAAGACACAGCATTTGATGTTCCACTGGGTAGCTCTTATACGAAGGTTTTTCTTGAGGTCAAAATGTCGTTAGAAAGGTGGCTGCCACTTTGTCTAATAGGGACACTCTCAGTTTTACATTTCTATCTGTTATTTTTTCTTTTACAAGTACCATTAATGCCCTAAAATGTAACATACGTTACTGTCGCCACCTAGAATTTTCAACTTTGAAATTGTGTCTCAGAAAAATAAGTTCCAGAATAAACGAAAACATGTGCAATTAGTCATTGCTGTGTGTATATGAACTATGATTATTGGTAAAAATTACATTTGACTGTTAAAATCTCATTGATATAATGGAATGATCAAATGTCGCCAAATGCATATAAATAAATAGTGACAAACCTAAAACAATAATAAGTGGAACCGAAATTACATAATTGAATCGATGCATGCTTAATAATACAGCATATATATAATTATAAGTAAAAATAAGCTTGCAGCCTCTCAAAAATCATTATATATTTTCGGAAATTTTCATTTTTTATTCAAATCTTTTCAACAGCATTTTAAAAAGAAAACATACGTTACCATTATTTAAGAGCCAATCCATTCAAGGAAGAATCCAAACAAGAAAGAAAATTAACATGTGTGTAACTCTGATATATTAACCACAAATTATGGCGGGTTAAACAGTCTTGGCGTCATTTTTTAACCCACTTTCAATGTAAAATGAAACATACGTTACAGAAACATACGTTATCAACTTTTTTAAAAGTAAGTTTATCAAAAGGGAAATTGAAGTCAGAAAGCACGTATAACAACATCATTAACTTCTATTTGACATTAGTAAGTAAATGTTGATAACTTTTGGTCGAGTTTTAACTTGTTTAAGTAACCACAGTGAAACAAACGTTACTTTTATCAAACAGACTTTATATTGTTTACACATGCATATATAAAAACATAAAATCGCATTTTTATGACAATAGAATGATGTACATTTGATTCCTAAATAAAAAAGTCGATTTTACATGTAAGTTTCAATTCCGTGATTAAGTTCATAAATAAGCGAGTGTGAAACATACGTTACTCCAACTTACAATTCAACAATTTTTTGAAAATTAAAGATAAAGTTGGGATTATCATGCCTGTTAGTAACGGTTACCTTGTATTAGATGTAAGAAGATACAAAAATTATTTTTACAAAGAAAAAGATATGTTAATAATATGTTGATGTACCAGCAGAAATGTTAAAAAATATTTTACAAGATATTGATGTTCTCAGCAACAACCATTACTTCATATACACGCCTTTTAACGCCTTTTTCACCCCCCCCCCCTTTTTTTGTTGTCTCAAATGATGAAAAAATGCCTTATTTAGGCCCAAACACTTGGTTTTGTTTGAGAAATGTTGTTAAAAAAAGTGACCTCTTTTTCGGCGCGGCCCCCCAACCAAAAGATACATCAGGGGGTTGCCAGAAGGGGGATGTGCCCCCTTCTGTTTGGGGGGTTTGAAGGGGGGCGGAGTCCCCCTCATCGCCAAGAAAATTTTGGGCTTGTGAGAGGCTGTAAATGACCCCAGATTGATCATAAAGGTAACGTGTAAGCAACGCTGAAAAGCATTTGACTCTATCTCAATCCATTGAGAAGTTGCAGCACTTTGAAATCAATTTTGATGGAAAAAATCAACGCAAAATAGTGATTTTTGGCAATTTTGAGATGTCCCCTCGTTGCCATGGTAACAGAAAATTTAAGCCTGAGCATGTTGTTGCAAGGGCAATGGTCCAGTCAACATTTGTGCCAAGTTTGATTAGTGTTGAAGCAGTTTTTATAGTATTATAGCAATTTGAACTTGTAACGGGAGACTTTTCAATGAAAACAGCCATTTTTCACAAAATGCTCATGAAGCAATGGGTTAATGAAAAAAATAAAAAAATCTACAAAACAACAATTTTTCATCAAATTTATACGACAGGCCATGTTTAAACATGAAAAAACGCGATTTAGGGTAATTTCAAGTATTTTCATCATTTTCTGTTAACCCATTACTTCATATACACGCCTTTTAACGCCTTTTTCACCCCCCCCCCCTTTTTGTTGTCTCAAATGATGAAAAAATGCCTTATTTAGGTCCCAAACACTTGGTTTTGTTTGAGAAATGTTGTTAAAAAAAGTGACCTCTTTTTCGGCGCGGCCCCCCAACCAAAAGATACATCAGGGGGTTGCCAGAAGGGGGATGTGCCCCCTTCTGTTTGGGGGGTTTGAAGGGGGGCGTAGTCCCCGTCATCGCCAAGAAAATTTTGGGCTTGTGAGAGGCTGTAAATGACCCCAGATTGATCATAAGGTAACGTGTAAGCAACGCTGAAAATCATTTGACTCTATCTCAATCCATTGAGAAGTTGCAGCACTTTGAAATCAATTTTGATGGAAAAAATCAACGCAAAATAGTGATTTTTGGCAATTTTGAGATGTCCCCTCGTTGCCATGGTAACAGAAAATTTAAGCCTGAGCATGTTGTTGCAAGGGCAATGGTCCAGTCAACATTTGTGCCAAGTTTGATTAGTGTTGAAGCAGTTTTTATAGTATTATAGCAATTTGAACTTGTAACGGGAGACTTTTCAATGAAAACAGCCATTTTTCACAAAATGCTCATGAAGCAATGGGTTAATGAAAAAAATAAAAAAATCTACAAAACAACAATTTTTCATCAAATTTATATGACAGGCCATGTTTAAACATGAAAAAACGCGATTTAGGGTAATTTCAAGTATTTTCATCATTTTCTGTTAACCCATTACTTCATATACACGCCTTTTAACGCCTTTTTCACCCCCCCCCCCCTTTTTGTTGTCTCAAATGATGAAAAAATGCCTTATTTAGGCCCCAAACACTTGGTTTTGTTTGAGAAATGTTGTTAAAAAAAAGTGACCTCTTTTTCGGCGCGGCCCCCCAACCAAAAGATACATCAGGGGGTTGCCAGAAGGGGGATGTGCCCCCTTCTGTTTGGGGGGTTTGAAGGGGGGCGGAGTCCCCCTCATCGCCAAGAAAATTTTGGGCTTGTGAGAGGCTGTAAATGACCCCAGATTGATCATAAGGTAACGTGTAAGCAACGCTGAAAAGCATTTGACTCTATCTCAATCCATTGAGAAGTTGCAGCACTTTGAAATCAATTTTGATGGAAAAAATCAACGCAAAATAGTGATTTTTGGCAATTTTGAGATGTCCCCTCGTTGCCATGGTAACAGAAAATTTAAGCCTGAGCATGTTGTTGCAAGGGCAATGGTCCAGTCAACATTTGTGCCAAGTTTGATTAGTGTTGAAGCAGTTTTTATAGTATTATAGCAATTTGAACTTGTAACGGGAGACTTTTCAATGAAAACAGCCATTTTTCACAAAATGCTCATGAAGCAATGGGTTAATGAAAAAAATAAAAAAATCTACAAAACAACAATTTTTCATCAAATTTATATGACAGGCCATGTTTAAACATGAAAAAACGCGATTTAGGGTAATTTCAAGTATTTTCATCATTTTCTGTTAACCCATTACTTCATATACACGCCTTTTAACGCCTTTTTCACCCCCCCCCCCTTTTTGTTGTCTCAAATGATGAAAAAATGCCTTATTTAGGCCCCAAACACTTGGTTTTGTTTGAGAAATGTTGTTAAAAAAAGTGACCTCTTTTTCGGCGCGGCCCCCCAACCAAAAGATACATCAGGGGGTTGCCAGAAGGGGGATGTGCCCCCTTCTGTTTGGGGGGTTTGAAGGGGGGCGGAGTCCCCCTCATCGCCAAGAAAATTTTGGGCTTGTGAGAGGCTGTAAATGACCCCAGATTGATCATAAGGTAACGTGTAAGCCAACGCTGAAAAGCATTTGACTCTATCTCAATCCATTGAGAAGTTGCAGCACTTTGAAATCAATTTTGATGGAAAAAATCAACGCAAAATAGTGATTTTTGGCAATTTTGAGATGTCCCCTCGTTGCCATGGTAACAGAAAATTTAAGCCTGAGCATGTTGTTGCAAGGGCAATGGTCCAGTCAACATTTGTGCCAAGTTTGATTAGTGTTGAAGCAGTTTTTATAGTATTATAGCAATTTGAACTTGTAACGGGAGACTTTTCAATGAAAACAGCCATTTTTCACAAAATGCTCATGAAGCAATGGGTTAATGAAAAAAATAAAAAAATCTACAAAACAACAATTTTTCATCAAATTTATATGACAGGCCATGTTTAAACATGAAAAAACGCGATTTAGGGTAATTTCAAGTATTTTCATCATTTTCTGTTAACCCATTACTTCATATACACGCCTTTTAACGCCTTTTTCACCCCCCCCCCCCTTTTTGTTGTCTCAAATGATGAAAAAATGCCTTATTTAGGCCCCAAACACTTGGTTTTGTTTGAGAAATGTTGTTAAAAAAAGTGACCTCTTTTTCGGCGCGGCCCCCCAACCAAAAGATACATCAGGGGGTTGCCAGAAGGGGGATGTGCCCCCTTCTGTTTGGGGGTTTGAAGGGGGGCGGAGTCCCCCTCATCGCCAAGAAAATTTTGGGCTTGTGAGAGGCTGTAAATGACCCCAGATTGATCATAAGGTAACGTGTAAGCAACGCTGAAAAGCATTTGACTCTATCTCAATCCATTGAGAAGTTGCAGCACTTTGAAATCAATTTTGATGGAAAAAATCAACGCAAAATAGTGATTTTTGGCAATTTTGAGATGTCCCCTCGTTGCCATGGTAACAGAAAATTTAAGCCTGAGCATGTTGTTGCAAGGGCAATGGTCCAGTCAACATTTGTGCCAAGTTTGATTAGTGTTGAAGCAGTTTTTATAGTATTATAGCAATTTGAACTTGTAACGGGAGACTTTTCAATGAAAACAGCCATTTTTCACAAAATGCTCATGAAGCAATGGGTTAATGAAAAAAATAAAAAAAATCTACAAAACAACAATTTTTCATCAAATTTATATGACAGGCCATGTTTAAACATGAAAAAACGCGATTTAGGGTAATTTCAAGTATTTTCATCATTTTCTGTTAACCCATTACTTCATATACACGCCTTTTAACGCCTTTTTCACCCCCCCCCCTTTTTGTTGTCTCAAATGATGAAAAAATGCCTTATTTAGGTCCCAAACACTTGGTTTTGTTTGAGAAATGTTGTTAAAAAAAGTGACCTCTTTTTCGGCGCGGCCCCCCAACCAAAAGATACATCAGGGGGTTGCCAGAAGGGGGATGTGCCCCCTTCTGTTTGGGGGGTTTGAAGGGGGGCGTAGTCCCCGTCATCGCCAAGAAAATTTTGGGCTTGTGAGAGGCTGTAAATGACCCCAGATTGATCATAAGGTAACGTGTAAGCAACGCTGAAAAGCATTTGACTCTATCTCAATCCATTGAGAAGTTGCAGCACTTTGAAATCAATTTTGATGGAAAAAATCAACGCAAAATAGTGATTTTTGGCAATTTTGAGATGTCCCCTCGTTGCCATGGTAACAGAAAATTTAAGCCTGAGCATGTTGTTGCAAGGGCAATGGTCCAGTCAACATTTGTGCCAAGTTTGATTAGTGTTGAAGCAGTTTTTATAGTATTATAGCAATTTGAACTTGTAACGGGAGACTTTTCAATGAAAACAGCCATTTTTCACAAAATGCTCATGAAGCAATGGGTTAATATGCAGCCAATATGTTACATTATTAGATCTGAAATCTACGTTACCGAAGAAATACAGTGTCATTACCAAAATAAATGCCATCCTGTTATATCATAGTTTCTTGTTCAAAATATTTCTGGCAAACTTGCAAAATACCCTAAACCTTTACTTCAGCGATAAAAATTGACACAATGACAACATCAAATTTTTAATATTTTTCAACCTCAAATGCTTTATTTTATTGAGAATGGGCGATTATCTGGTCTTGCACCATACAGATATAAGTGCAATTTTTTTATATTTGTTTTGTACTATGTGTTCTTTAAGTTTAATGCGTGTGATTTATGTAGGGCAGACAATCATCAAAGAGCTGCAGATGATTATTGCAAACTTGTTTCAAGAACAAAAGCTATATAGGTAAATGGCAGACACAAATAAAGACAAGCTAAGTTATATATACAATGTAAATCCCTCTACTTTACAGCAGTACAAGACATAGCATCATTTTGATCATATGATAGTTGTAATTGAGCTATTTGCCTGATACAGTTTATAACAATCTTACACTGGCTTCAAGTACAGACTGGAATATCTAGCTCGAGGGTAACTGTTTAGTGTTTACAGCAGTAACGAGGCTCTGCCGAGTTTCTGCTAAACATTTAACTGTGAGCTAGATATTCTAATATGTACCGACAGCTGGTGTTTGATTCTTTTTCTTGCATATTAATTATTTTCACAACAGAAATTATGGCACTGTTTTGATCTTACTTATATCCTTGAGTGCATATATAGAGGATATTAAATGAGTGTAGATTTAATACTAAATTCATTGAAAGTATTAAATAAAATCATATTATGCAAGCCACTAGCGAGCATAACTTTGTTATATTTAACGAGTTTAATAAATTTATTACTGAACCTACACAAACATAATATTCTATTTATGACATACTTCATTTTTCCTAGAGTGTAACACTAATATTTAACTCTAATTTTGCATATAAAGGCAAATGAAGTCACATCGAAGTGTTATCACACTCGTGTTAGATGGTTTCTAAAAAAATTTAATTTAAAAATTCATATTCATTATTGTTCTTAACAAGACAATGAAAACAAGTTTTTACAACTAACAATGCATCAATAAGAAAACTAATCATACCTTTCTTTAGCTAAAACAGACATTCCCTGTAAAAGTATTGGAACAACAGTTTGGTCTAGGTAGGCCCGAGTGGGCAGAGACTGTAGGTCCACCTTGGGTCTCTTTGCAGGCAAGCCCTCGGCCTCTTTCTCAGCATTGATTATTTTCTGTTAAAAAAAAAGAAATTTATAATATTAGTTTTAATAAGAGACAAATACATGGCAGAGTAAGGCCGGAAGGTAATAATCGGCCCGCAAAATGAATAATGGCCCGAGATCATTATTCATGTCAGGGCAGATTATCACCTTCTGGCCCGTCTATGATGTGTATGAATGTCTTAAATACACTTGATAGATCTAACAGAAGCAGTTTTTTAAATTTGACTTTGATATTTCTTTCATTGAAATTCCCATCTCCTATCTCTGTACAGATTTCAACTGTATGGTACAGTACCTTATACAGAGTTGCTTCCCTTATTTGTATCCAACAGAATGTAGAAACACAATTTATTTTCTCGAAATGAAATTTTGGTTAGTATGTTATTTCTTTAAATTTCAATACAGCTGTGTTTGTAGAAATTACATTTATGTTCTATTTATATAATCAAGCTATTCCTGCTTCTATCCTACTTTTACAGGTACATAAAATGTGACATCATTGTTTCAGTTTGTGCACATACTCGTGTTCAGCGGGCCGATTATGATTATCAGTTATTGGCCCCGGGCCGCAAACTTATAATCGGTCACATGACACTCATAATCAGTTAAAATCATAGGCAATTTCGTAACTATATATAGATATTGCTTTTTAAGAACAATGAAATATGAATTCTACCATTTATTGTAAAGTACTATGTTATTGTAGCTGTGTTAACACTGACATATTTGCTTCGAAAACAGACAGCCTACTTTACAGCCATTGGGATAAACCTTCTTTTATTAAACTACAGATTTTTTTCATGGTAGAGGACACAACAATATTTGAATACATGTATGTGAACCTTGATGCATGGGATTATATCAAGCATATCATTAAAATATGAATAGCTTTCACCAGTGTACACATTAACTAAAACTGAAATACAATCCTGACACAAGGCAAACCAGATCAAGTGACCATGTTGAATATTATTTGTATCTGCTTTTGCGTAAGTAATTGTACATTACGCAAAGAAAAAACACGATACATTCATAATGATAATTTTGTTAACATTCTTCCTTGAATAATGGATTTCAAACTTATGGACCTAACTATACCAGTATTTACCATTGACCTGAATTTTTTTTATCCATTTACAATCTGGAAACAATGGCTATAACCCTCAAACTATGGACCAGTCAAACTTTTATTTTGGAACTGTCCATTATCAACTTTGGGAATATCAAGATGGAAATGAAAGTCAGTCAGCCACCATTAAGGAGCCTGCCCAGACTGCATGATAGTTCAAGCTGGGAAAGGGCTAACAAGCATTTTAATTTATTCTGACCAAATCATTTTTGCTTTGTTTTTCAATCATAAGTGTTAAAGGCAGCTCATGTTTACCACAAAACTATCATACTTTATATAAATATATCATATTTAGTGTGTACACTAGTGGTGTTATTCTAAAACAGCAGTTATATGAGCCTTGACAGTCACAGTGTGAATTGGTAGTCTAATACTAGAAAATATATACCATAATCAATTCAAATATTCTGAGAATCTTATCTACTAGGCAGCTTACATGTAGCTAGTTATACATGTAACTAGATTTGTGACTTAAAGGTAATATATATATATCTGGTATTCAATAATGAGGTTCATAGTTATAATGGTAAAATGGGAATTTTTTTTTTTTGGTTATTTTCTATTTAAAAATGAATGACTTCAAGTGTGCTGTTGGCACAGATATATAATAGTACTATCAGAGTAATAATCAGACTGTGCAACACCTCAGAACAATGCTTAAGCTGTAAATTCACATTAGGAATTCAGTCTTAAAAGTTAGAAAATGGAATTGTATCTCATAATCTGGCAGTCGCCACATAGCGTAATTTATCCTACCAAATACATTTGATATGGGACAGTCCATTTGAAAATTTAGGGAATTCAATGTCAATATACAAAATCTTACCTACATGATTGTACATGTACCAACTTGGCAGTATATAGACCCTGGTGAGACTGCATAGATACGCAGGTTGGCCTGGTGCTATACTAGAAGCTAGGCTTATCATTTACAGTTTTAACCAGTATGGGTTAATAAACTACAACAGAAAGTCATTTACCTGTACATTTTCTGGGATCTCCGGTTGCTGGTTCTCCTCCCCAACATTTTCACCGGTCAATGAGTTCTTATCTTGATCTAAAAATAGCCAAAAAGAGAAATATTTAACACTAATACATGTACATGTTACAACTCTAGTATTATAGAACACTTTACAGTATGGGTTTATTCATTAAATGGCGATGGTGTTACTGTAGAAGGGCTGTTGTTTGCAAATTGGGTAAACAAATACTTTATAGTGCAATACTTTGCAAAATTGGTGAATAAGAAAATCATCTTTAGTAACAATTGTACTTAACAATATTTAACATGTTTCAAATCATTTACTAAATAATATAATTACCTGAAGAGTACATTGTACCAGACATGTACATTTAAAATTCATCTTGTACATGTTTGAAAAATTATTTACATTTAGATATTCTAAAATTTACTATTAATCAATTGACTGGTATAAAACTTGAGTCTGTCTATGGAACAATGCTTGGACAAAAAAGAATTGCATTAAAATGCCTTAAATTTCATTACAAATTTTGACAAGCTTAGTTTATACAAATTTAGTTTACTTAGACTATGTTTTGGAATTTGAAACCTTTAAGTTTATTGAAACACTTTCAAATTAGTTCCTGGAATAAACCAGTACAGTAAGCAATGAATGTAAAGTTTCATGCTCATGGGAAAAACGGCTTGCTCATAGATAACAGGGTTTAAACTCCTTATTCCCCTCATTTTCACCCAATAAATTCCAGAGTTGGTGGAGGTGGACTCTTTCTGTAAATGGTGGGGAAAAAATCAACAGTGATAAATTGGTTACTTAAGAGGTACAAACTATAACAGTGTGATCTGGGCCGAGTTTCAGGTTGGCACATCATTATTTTAATTGTGGAAGCTTGTAAAATTTTACAATTACATGTGTTTTTAGCATAAGGGCTGCCATATTTCTCCGATTTTTGAATAGGTAGGGGACATCCTTATATTGCCGAATTTGTTTCTCATCGGCAATAAAGATCTGGATGTCCAATATTCTCCTGGTTTGTCAGTCTATTGTCAGACATTACTGCAGGAAGGACAAACGTTACCAAGCTGGTGAAAATGCCAGATCGGGCATATGACATAAAAAATCACATTTTTTTCTATAAAAATATTCCTTTTTTAATATTGTTTGTTTGAGCATAACATATGACATATATTTGGTTACTGGTAGTGGTACTTCTGTGAGAATCATTTCTACTTTTTCATGTTTATATTTATAAGCCATAATTTTTGAAGTCCTTAAATAATACGGGTATGTTGTAATGTAAAATTCTTAACAGAAATGTGTTCAACAACCCTCATTTTGCTCAAGATTATTGCGCCAGCACCTACATTCTATATATATTGGATTTAAAATTCATCTTTCATACAAATAAAACAACAAATCATAGTCATGAGGCACAAAATAACATATGCATGTTCGACTTCCATATAATTTTGAAAAGTGCCATACGGCTAGACAATACAGTGAGTCCTGGCTAGTCGTACGTGACTAACATACGGCTAGAACTTTTGGCTAGCCGTACGGGCCAGGCTAGTCACTTCCTTTTCAGAAGCCTGGTTACTGCAGGAAGTAAAATGGCAATTCTATTAAACTAAAAAGCCAATGTATTTCCCCACACTTTCACTATTCTCTGCTGAAGAAATTGGTTCTTGACTGGCCTAACATGACACACGAATAAAACCATCTTATGACTGGCCTTAATGCCTGGTTATTCATCTCACTTCATGCCTCAAAATTCAACTCTCATTAAAAATTGAAATATCTTAGTCTAGAATTGAGTGAATCAATATTGTGTCCAAAAAAAATGAAGAGAAATACCTTCTACTTTAGGATGATACACGATTGACAAAATTCTAGAAAGAAACGAACTGTAAAAGTAGTTTCATATCGATGTAAGACGTAAACAAGCAGGTGCCCCCCTGAGAGCGGTTTTTTTTATTCTTGAGTTAATTTTACAATGGTACTTCAAATTCTTCACCATTTACGATATTGAAAGGACAAATTACAATGAACAGAACAGATATTAGTCCCAAAATGTTGTTATAAACATACGCTTTCAAATAAAATGCAAAATTTTCACAGCATTCACTTACCGTCCGCCATTACGGTAGCTAAGGGCAAATGACTGGTACAGATAGTTTGAATTTGGAAACCTTCAGTTTATTCCTCATAAATGAATCCCGTCAAAGTTTAACTAATTTCTAGTATCCGGTTATGCGGGCTAATTAAGGTTAAACATCACTAAATTTATTCCAGAGGTTAGTATTACCAAACTTAGTATTTGAAATAAAAAATTAACAGATACACAAAGAACTTTTCAAGTTAACAGGTACAACTAGGTATATATATTAACGTTAATATACGTACCTGAGGTAACAGAGGTCAATTTTTATACTTTTATATGATTCGTTTATTTTGTTTAAAGCCGTTAACACTCTTAAATACTCAAATTATTTCTTTTAAAAATAATCGAAAGAAATTGTGAAAATTAGTAACGATTCGACACAATAACGATCGCCACAGTTTACTATTGATTCGCCACAGTTAAATAATTATTCGTCAAGGTAGGATTTATGCAATAATTGTCTTTATCACACACCCGTGCCGATTTTGCGACTCCGTAAATATGGTATTGCACGGTCGTGCATATATTTTGACGTGACGTCATAAGCGTTGTGCAATAAATTCAGTATTGAACTTACACTCATTCAATATCCTCTATAAATGTGATCGATTGGTCTTAGATTACGTCAAGGAAATAAAAATAAACTAAAAAAAAGTTTGTCAAGAACAATGATCGACAATACATCAGTTCATTCGAAATATAACTTATAATTAAGATACAACCAGTTTTTCAAATTATCAAAGAGTAACATAATTATAGGCGTATAGTTTAACTACCATGCAAGAGCTGATTCTCTCTCCAAATTACACTTATTTCAGTTTCATCCATTTTTATTCAAATTGATTTAATCGGAGACATGAAATGATAATATTTTAGTATGATGTATTGTCTTAATAAGTGTTTATTTTTGTTGTTATTATATTAATTTTGTATTTGAACAAAACAAAGTAATGAACAATATCAAATCATTTTAAGCTACAATGAAATAGCTTACTTTTAAGTATGATACATAAATTACTTAGTAAGCTTTTCAAGGAATGTATACGATTTCAAGTCTGCTAATTTAACATAATTGTTTCCTGAGGGCACTGACCCTACTCCAACACTAAAAAGCGCAGTGACTCATTTGCAGAAAGATATAATTTTACCAAAATATGACTACATTTTACATCCTAGGACAACAGCATTTGCACACTTTGTACAGGAGACGAAAAGCGGTATGCGGATTTTTTTTTATTGAATATCTACATGGTGTGTGACTTCAACCCCTGTATTTAAATTTGGACTTTTGTTTAATTCTTATTTACGTGTTTATATTGGCTTACATGTCTTAAATGCTCTAGCTTAGACGTATTAAATGCTCTGGCACTGGCGTTTTATATGCTCTGGATGCAGTTCATTTGGCTAAAAACACACGCATGGTAAGTGTCAGGAATGTACACTTTTCAATGTATATCTCTTTAAAAGTTTCAAAGTGTATTTTATGATGCAGATTCTACTTTTTAATTCGGCATATACTTTACTAATGTGCCACAGTGTTTATGTTCCATATTTAAGGTGAAATTCTCGACTTTATCACAGCTATCACCGTTGGACATTGTGAAACTGTTTTCCAAAATGAAATGGATATGATAAAAGACACCTTAAATTCGCGTCGGAAGTCCATTTCTTAATAGATTTGTACCATAACGAAACTGTCCCTTCTAAAGAAAAAAATGACATCGAACATTGGTTTAAAGAAAAGTGGCACAAGAAGGAAACGGTCCTGAAAGAATTAAAAAAAATATCATTTGTTAGCTTTAGTAAACACCTGCGTGTTGACGTAAGTTAAATTGGATTTTTATTTTTGTTTTGTTGGGTGGATTGTTTGGACCACGTGGAATATATTGATAACCTGCAGTCTATAGAGTTACCATATGTTATGGATTTATGTGTTTGCGTACACAGTGATGTACGTTTATATATCTAAATAACCACAAGGATGTAACATACATTATTATTGCTAATGCAACAGTATTTCTTTTCAATTACCATTGAC
Organism: Ruditapes philippinarum; assembly: GCF_026571515.1. NCBI lineage: Eukaryota > Metazoa > Mollusca > Bivalvia > Venerida > Veneridae > Ruditapes > Ruditapes philippinarum. The sequence continues at coordinate 30,048 of NW_026862175.1, read as the reverse complement.
ATAGATATGTTTATAAATAATATGAATTTTGCACACTTCGGATAATATGTGTTTCGAAATATATAGCTTTGAAAGATAATTAGGACATATTTATATTGTAATCTATCCTTTTGTGATGTTTGCAATTATATCTATATCTCAAATGTAAATTTTCTCAACAAAAATACTCTAAAAGAAAAAAATCATATATTTCTTTTAATTTTCTATATTTCATTGTGATCGTAGTGGTGTGATATTTGATATACCTACTGGTGTCATTTACAAACGGCAAAAAACCGAGGCTTCAGCTTCTCCTAACAGGTTGACTTGTATTAATAAGTACTCGTGAAGGACATTCTCTTACCAGAATAAATAAATAAATAAATGAATAAATAAATAAAAACAAATAAAAAAACAATTGGATTTCGTTTTGCGACCTATATATCGTACCCAATCCATTTCGCTGTGCTCTTTTAATAGTGTCTCTGTAATTTTGATTTCAATACATATGATAACTGCATCAGCTGCTTCTAAAGATGGAAGAAATGTTGTAACTATCAGTTGTATTCATTAATAATAATTTACTGAACGAGATCATTTAATAAATGCAAAAACACTTTTTAAAAATAAACACAGCCAAATTCATCAATTTTAAATCAGGCTGAAAAAGAGGTTAAATTTACACCATATGATTTTCTTGGAATTAGATGTTTGAGGAATAAAAATTTAACTCGATGCTTACATACTTTGGACTTCACAATTTTCGTTTATCATTAAACCGACAGTTATTACATTTTTTTATCGTGTATTTCAATTTCTTTTGAAAGATCTTCTTACACCGAAATAGACATATATATTTCTATCCCATACTAAACAAAACTAGAATTTACTAAGCAAAACAAGTACCACTGGAAAGTGTAAACTTAACATTCTTTTCATATGTACAATCATGTATAGCTCTTATTAATTGTAATTTTAATTTAATATATAAGAAGTAATAATTGGGGTCCTCGTTAAATCTTAGCAGTCCGACAAAATCGTAAAAGTGCCCGCTTAGGCGGTCACTTTACTTTTTTTGTGCATCACGTACTTACGTAATGGCCATTATTATATTATTAAAGGCCCCTTGACATAAGGAACACACTTATGTAAGGTGTAATATTATATTATGGTTATTGCATTTATTAACAGAAAACAGCACTATTTAACACTAAGATTTCCTTAAACTACAACTTTTATAATGTTTGTTTCACGTTTCGTTGCCTTTTTTTAAATTTAGTTTTGTGTTGTATGTACAAAACATTAGGTATTACATGTTCTCGCTAGCGACAAGACGAAAAGGCGATAACGATACAGGTTGCATTGTCGCTATCGACAACGCAACGCGCAATGTACCAAATCAGACACCATATTATAGTAGCTTGCATAATGTGAACAATATAATTAAAAAAAAATGACGGGTTTATTATTTTATGGCTTGTAAAAGTTGATTTAAATCATGAAATTTCAGAGAAATTTCAAACTTCCCCCTCATGTTCAATAAATTTTTAAACAGATGTTTCATAATCTGGATTGATTACATCGTACTTGACTATCGATATTTGGCGAGCCGTTCCGAATGATTACGCCAGATATATGCTACCGTAAATCTATTATGGTGGATCTATACATCAAATTTTGGTAATATATATTTTTTTTTAATATGCATGATGCATTTATTTAGCAATTATGAATGAACGCACTATATATTGAAGGTATACATATATTAAACACTTTTATAGACAATTTAATGTTTATCAAGATTAATCTGTCCTACATCTGTCGTATATCCCAGCCTACATGTACATTTATTTCATAAAGGTCTTATTGAAAACGAAAGTACATTTTTAAAAGTTTGTTGTGATTCTGTTGTATAATTCATACATTACTAAAGTAAATTATAACAGAAACATTAGGCTATAAATGTAATATTCTTGTACGATATAAAAACTTAGTACATGTATATGTATTGTACTTTAAATCAATCAAAATATTTTGGTAGTTAAGTGCAGAGTTGGTTTGAAATTATCAGTTGATATCATTTATATCTAAGTAGGAATGTAGATTACTTTAATGATAATTTAATTTATTTCAATAAAGGTGTAATTGAAATCGAAAGTACACTTAAGTTTGTTGTAAGTATATTTTATAAAACGAGTACATACCTGACTATAGTAAATTATAACATGCAGTAGCTTAACAGATAAAAGCTAATAAATATTACTACAATTACTACAAAGTTTAATACGCATTCTAGTTTGTATACACATACGATATACAGACCTAGTATAAGTATTGGTTTAAAAAAATCAAAATATCTTTTCTGTTATTTGCTACTGGTTTGCGGATAGTTGTTATTTTTATTTACATTGAAGTAAGCAGGTATGTAAATACTTTAGTATGCAGATACTTTAGGAATAATAACATAATTATGCATGCATCGAAAAGTTTACTCGAAGATACATCATTTGATGTATTTATCGTAAGTAATTCATATCAATGTGTTCATAATGAAAGAAAGAAATGGCACACATAGGGCTGTTTTATTATTACTATTATTTGTAAATATTTTCTGCACTTATGTACTATTATTACCTTTTTATAACAATTTACACATCATAAACATTATGTGCAATACTCTCAAATTAATTGATAACAAAAATATTTTGTTTTCATCTTTTTTTGTTCATGTTATTTAGAAATAAAACATGACATCGGAAAAGGGAGTTGTAGGCAGGAATTTCATAATCGAAGAAAACTCGTGCACACCATGTAGGAAAACAGAGAAGAATGCTGTGTCCAAGTACTATTGCACCGACTGCGAAGCATATTTCTGTGAACCCTGTTTCCAGTTCCATACGCGAATTCCTCTTCTAGAAAAGCATATAGTGTTAAAAGGATCAGACATCGGTATTTGGTCAAAACTTCCTTACAAATGCAAAACACATGACAAGAGTTATGAATTCTTCTGTGGGACACACGGGTCGCTGTGTTGTCACGTTTGTGTGTCGTTACAACATAGGTAAGTTTTATTCAATGCCTTAAAATAGTATGCTTTGTATTTCAGTTTAAATGTTTGGTATATTGTTATTCACACTAGAAAGGCAAAAAGTTAGTTGTAAAAAGTACTTTGTCAAACCCAACAAGATTTGCTAATTACAAATTATGTCCTGGTTATCGGATTTCGGGTCCAAAAGTTTAAATCCCGAGTTGTAATTAAGCTTTCAGTGAGCGGTTAGTTTTCTAGACTATCAAGGTTTTTATAAGCTTACTCCGAACAAAAGCTGTTATACAAATAAAAAACTAGCATTTTTAACAAATTATAGCAATTAATAAAACACCCATTTGGTATCATTTACGTGAAAAAAACCATATTAAAAATACAGTCCTTTGTAGGTCCTGTTCTGATATGGAATACATACCTGAAAAAGCGAAAAGTATATGCACAAAACAAGAATTCAAAGACATGAAGACAAATACAGACAAAGAAATAAAAGAAGTCGTGAGCTGCAAAGAAAATTTTGACAAAAAAGCCATAATCAACAAAAACTCAAAAGAAAAGTGTATTAAAACTTTAAAAGAACATCGAAAAGTGATAAATGACTTATTTGACTCTTTGGAGAGAAAAACAGTTGAATATATGGATATAAAATTCAATGAAAACAATAAGTTTATAAATCGAGGAAACTCTGAAATACAGGTGTACACGCAAGAACTAGTTCATCTCAAGGAGCAGCTGGATACTGCAACACCTGAAAAAGAAGTTCTTGTCTTCATATCTTTAAAGAAAGGAGAGAAGACATTATCTGATATCAAACAGAAGCTTTCTAAATTAGATGCATCACCAAATAAAGACGAGTATCAACTGGTAACCCATTCAGAAATAGAGAGGTTTATTCAAAACTTGCCTGACCTAGGATACATTGAAGACGAACAGTCAAGACAAGATTCAGCATCTGATGATGTATCAAACATAGCGAAAAGTCCAAGGAAGGTAAGCAGAAAGACTCCATGTGTTTTAGCTTCCTATAATGAAGTCGTGCTTTGATATTGAAATAGTAGCATTCATGTATAACGTTAACATATGTTAAAAGAAAAAAACACAAAGTTTTTTATTTATACAAATGGAATGCATTTTACGACCGAAATAAGTAACACTTAAGAAAGAAAGGTTTCAAAGTTAAAGCATACTTATAATACAGAACTTTATATGTGCTTCCGGGGGATCACACCTTTTTCAGATTTTTGATATATTTAGGAACACGAATATTGATTAAAATAGCACATTTTTTCAATTTTTCATTTTTTTCCACGATTGTAGTTTTAAATAGCTAAACTTGTATTACAGGAGCGCAATATTTGCCAAATATGTGGCCGACGATGTTACAACAGAAAATGCTACAGCTGTTCTACATGAGGAATTACACTTGTTCTTTGCGAGGGAACTTATTGACCTATTAAACTATCAAGCAGGATTATATTAAATCTTTATGAGAGAAGTGAGGCTTGCTGTGAGTTAATATAAATCCAAATTTGTATGGATGTAAAATTTAACATGGTTTCTATACATATACATTATTATACCATATATAATTATAAATGTTCAAATCAAATTGCCATTTCCCCATAATTTATTTGGTATAATGCTGCTTAATTCAATCTAAGTATGACTCGGACAAAGGTTTTTGATGACAGTTTAATGGTTCATCAAAGACGCTATTTACAACATAAATTTTTATATATATAATTATGTCATGTACGTAACAGGTTGTTGCCTTTAGTAAAGTGAAAGTCGGATGTTTGCAATCTATAAAAAATGTTCAAAATTCTGGCTGAAAATTTATTCAATATATTGATGAGTTTGATTTTATTTATTCAATTAAAACATTAGTTTTTGTCACAATAAAGACATTTTTGACTGAGCATTTAAAAGCTACGTGTCGTTTCCTATGGCCAAGGTCAGTTTGTGAAGACAGTTATCACAAAAAGTCAATCAAATTTCTGTAAAGGGAAGTTTTACTGCGCCACATAAAACGTATATACTAGTAGTACTACAGACAAAAAAAAACTATCGTATATTTAGTTTATTTCTACATGATCATACACATGGTATTATAAGTATTATGAAAATATGATATAATTAAGAACAAAGTATAATCACATCACAAAGAATGCTTTTATTTGTGAAGCACACGCTCATTCTTATAAAACATAAACGCATAAAAAGTCATACTTTGAAAAGACATATAAAGAAATAAGCAAACACAAAAGAGTAACAAGCATATAGATACTATCAGCGTATGTTAAACAGCAAACAAAATCAAACAAACATAAACATAATATTTTGTGTCCGAGATCAATTATTCTGGAAACAATCGTGTGCTTACACTTTCTATGACAATGATTAAACCAAGAAAAAATACCATTCCTTGGACTGAGACAATCAAACCGTATCAGAAACATTCAACAATTTTCAGTCTTTGGCGCCCATTTTGTAAAAATGCCAATTGTATTATTAAGTATTGCTTAGCTTAAAACATTGATGTGCGCCTAGTAAAATGTAGTCACAGTTGATTTTCTTCCATTTTAGCTGTACTGGTATCTTGGACAGTAACAGAACGTTCTTTGGCTGGACACACATCTTCTTCTTTCTCATTACCTAGGTGGCGCTGAAAATTAACACAAACGTTTGGAGAGAAACTTTAATTCAAACATTTCATACATAATTACAGACTGCTACTGAATGTTTTGGGATCCCCATGCCCGACAAATCACTTCAGGTTTTACTCCCGCAATGGACTGGATTTACACTGTCAAGCAAGCTTACGATAGACCGGTGGCTCTACTAACCCGCTCATACTTAAAATATTGCACGAATGGTCATCAAAGTTTTTTCTCCTCCAGTAAAGCTGGATAGTCGCATTATGACCTTTACTGTGTTGGTGTGGCTTAAAATCCAAATAAAACAACCAAACGTTTTTTGCGCTCAAACCTTTTCTATTTACATTATGTTATCCTGAATATGTCGATCATAATTATCTTTCACATTCTTTAAATAACCGATTTATGTTTCTTTTACAAATTTTTAGCAATATGGACAAAAACAAAATATGTATAGCAATTATACATTATTTAAAACAGTCTTTCATCGTTCCAAATACGTTATTATTATTGAATATACATGTATAAAGGAATTATATTGTAAAGACATTAAAGGAAGTTTCATTTTTTATCAATGATTCAATTTTATAAATAAATTAAACTGATGACATAACATTTTAAACTCTAATCGGAGTCCATAGCTAAAATGAATGATGCCTGCCTGGCTATGGCTATGTGACAGATTCTGAGCGCCATGTAAATTCTCTGTTATGTATAAATTTAGACAATATGTCTTTGTGCATCGTTATCATACGGGGATGAAATATGAAGTGATTTCTCATGGAAAAAAAATGAAATAAAACATATTTTGAAACAATGCTTATTTGATTAATAACGTTGAATTTAGAAGGCTAAATTTGAAAGTCACGGTGAAACTTGTTTAGTACTGATGTCTTTTTAATAAGATAGATTGATTCACGTTATGCATTCAAAATGCATTATCTGGTCACAAAGCAATATATTTGTATAACTCCCCACAACCAGCAATTGACTAGCTGATTAATCTACATCCTTAAATTAAACTTATACGTGTTAGTTGTAAATGACTTATGGTATGCACATTCTGTCAAAGGCACGCACAAACCTGTACTAGACACATACAAACACTAGGATAGCCGTATTAAACAGATATAATGTTAATTATTACCTGTGAATACATTCGGTTACCGTTGTAGTTTAGAAAAAGGTAATCTTTGTCTGCCTTGTTGATATTTCCTCCAAGTCTTCCGATTACTTGCCTCCGTGCATATTCTGCATAGAAACTCAGGTCTGAGAAAACTGCTTCTCCCAGTACTAATCTTATTTCGTTTGAATACATCACAGCAATTGTTTCCTTTTTTGTTTTGATTTTTTCTGCATCCAGAAAATCCTGGTATGTTAAAGACAGTATTACTTCTTCTTTTTTGACTGTTTCTGTCATGACTTTTGAAATGGTATCGCATAGAAGTATTTGGTACATATCTTGACACAAGTATTCTTTGGATTTCAGGACAAATGTTCTAATCAATAACCAAAATGAACTCATGGTCAAATGTGGTTGAGAGGGTGTAAACAGATTTGATTCACCTGATTCGTTATGAGGATCGTTTTTCTTTTCCCTACACAAACCATTCGCTTCCTCATGATCAGGTTCCAATGGGTTTTCTGTATTGTATTTTGTTGTTGGAAAAGTTTCTCTCTGATGAATCGATTCCTGGTAACACCATTTCGGCATTACCACATTGTCTGGTACACCGTCTGGGACTTTCCTACGTTCTTGGCAGCAACTGCTTTGTTCCATTGCATAAAAGGTTCTTTTAAGATGTACTTGAGGCATTGGAAAAGACATGACATCATGGTTTTGATCCGATATACAGAAATCGTCGTCCTTGATATGAGATGTGACTTGACGCTTTTGGAGTAGCATGGGCGGATTACTACAAACACACACCCAACATACTTAAAGGATTTACATGTTCGTGTTCTATATTAAATATATAACTAAATATATAACTAAATAAAGAACGAATTTTTTTAGTACTTAAGTGTGTACCATAACACGGAATTGTAATAATATTAAGAGTTGATCTTTCTTTTCACTGCCTTATAAACTGCAAATCTCTGAGTGTTTAAAATATGCAGCACACTTGGAAATATATACTATAGAATGATCAAATGTTTCGAGAAAGATATTATTTTTATTACAACATTCTACATTAAGGTCGTTTACTACTTAACGACAATTAAGAAACACAGCTCGCTCAATACATTCTACCTTCAATACATTCTACCTACTTTGGTGCATGTCTAACTGAAATAAGATATACGTACCACATGAAACTTTCGAATTTATGCAACGTATCATTTAAGTCAAGTTCTTGAAGCGACTTGGAAATTACTGTGTGTTTAGCATTTCTTCCTGCGTATTCTTTCCATGCCTTAAACTGTTCAACAAGAAGAGTTATGGTGTCGCATATGCCCAATCGAAGTTTTGTATCGTTTTCAACTTGTTTATATCTTGCTGAAGAATTTAGTTCAGCTGTATATCTTGTATTTCCTTTAAAATATCAAAGTGTTTGAAATAAAAATGTTTTGACTCGCATTGAACATGATTCAATTTCATGAATTCATCGTTTGATGTTTTGTTTCTTTTTATTTTAGGAAAGTACAATGAAAGAATGTTCTCCTGATGGACGAAATCATTTATATATATATCATATATCATTATTTATTCTGTTTTTGTTTGGCTTTACGCTGCGCTTACACAGAAACGTTCAAATGGCGACTTTCCAGCCTTACAGGCACGACCGGGCACCTGAGTAGAACCACCAACGTTCCATAAGCTAGCTGTATAGCTTCACCACATGAAAGAATCCAAAGGATTTGAACCCACTACAATGAGGGGCAAGTGGTTTGAAATCAACGATCTTAACCACTCGGCTACAGATGCTCCGTCATCATTTTTATTCATTTTAAGTATAAAGGAATCATGAGGATGTAAAGAATCCTAACGCATTTAAAGTTTAGCATGGCATACATACACTCCTTTAAGAAAGAATTCATGATAAATGAATTAATTCATTCTAAATATAAAAATCTATCACCATAAAGCGATCTAATAATGTAATATTTGATATGCTAGCCCAATTTATGAGTATTCAACATTGCAACTTACCATATAAGGTATTGAAAAATAACAAACATTTTGCCGCATCTAGTTGATTTGCCAAGAAACGAAAAACTTTATTCCAGTCTAAACAACCTATTTATAAAAAAAACCATATATTTAAACAGAAGAGATTGACTTGCGCATTACATGTTATATGGACGATTGGCTATTAATGAATTAAATTTAGATTATGTTTGATGTAAATATGTCAAAGAATATGCTTGGAAACATCCTCTAAACATTACCTCTATGTATACAGCTACTCAACAGACATTACAATTACCATACAAAATTATCAAAAACTTTGTAAAAGATTAACATCGAAGGGGATAATGAAAAGTCATTATACTGTAGTCAGTTGTGCTGGCGTCGTCGTTTTGTTCATGATCGCAAACATCAATTGCTGTTTCTGTACTTTCTTCTGTCTTCCCCATATGGACCCTTTCTTGTTATACACTGTTCAAAATTCTGATAAAGAAGTTAAAAAGGGTACGATCTGATTCTTTTCATGAGCTGCGGTACTTAGTCTATTGGTGATTTCTTAACATCTAAAATTACATGAATTGTGTAAGTCTTAAAATCAAGAATATTAGGGTTATAGGGTTCATCTTTCATACATATTTGAAAGTAAAATATATAAAAAAAGTGATTATATGTAAATAGTCAACATTGTTGGAAAGAAATTACATGGCCAATGTATTTTAATATTTGATATAAATACCTTTCACGAGCTATATTTATCATCGTTCAAATTTATAAATTTATAAGTTGTCTGCAATCGTCCATTTTATCAGATAGTATAATATACCACTATGCTGTTCAAATTGCTTCAATAATAACAACTGCCTTCTACACATTCAACACATTCCATTCAACTTTCAATTATTATTAAGTATTAGGACTGGATATTACAGTGGGTTTGGGTACAATGGGTACTTTAAATATTGTTAAAAACAATAGAAATATATCATTTAGATATTCTTATAAATATAATGCTTGAAAACGAAAGTTCTTAACAATTTGTTATGAACATGATTGTGTATGATAAATAAGTATGCTTTTTAGCTCAGGTTGAGCTTTAAGAATCGTTGAATGTCCGTCGTCTGTCGTCCGCCCACACTTGTTCGTTAACACGTACTCTAGCGGTCACATTTTTGCCTCAATCATCATCAAACTTAGTCAGGATGCTTGTCTATGTGATTCGAACATGTGTTATCTCGGATGAAAAACTAGGTCACCGGAGCTAAAAATAGAAAAAACATTGTTAACACTCTAGCGGTCACATTTTTGCCTCAATCACCACCAAACTTGGTCATGATGCTTTTTAGGTAATAGCTCGGATGAGTTCGAACATGGGTCATCTCAAATGAACAATGAGGTCACAGGAATTTTAACACTCTAGTGGCTACTGTTTTGATCCAAGTATCCTGGAAATTGGTCTGACAGTTTGTTTTGATTATTTCTAGGACAAGTTCGAATATGGGTCACCTGGGTAAAAAACTAGGTCACACCGCTCAAATATGAATAATTCTTGTTAACACTCTAGTTGTCACATTTTTGACTCACCTGTCATGAAACTTGGTCAGAATGCTTGTCTAGGTAATTGTTCGGATGAGTCCGATAGGTCAGGTGAGCGGCCTTTATGGCCCTCTTGTTTTCTAGAACATTTTATTATCTGCTATATAAATACAAATGTATATGTTATAACGGATCATGTATCTCATACATGCCAATAATACCCATTTATAATTCCTTTGTGGTTTGTTCTATACTTAATACTATCACATTACAAATGAATTGGTGTTTACTCTAGAATTTTGAAACGGAGAAATTTTGACAAAAATATGATGTACAATAATGTTTTTTAACAATGAAAAAATCCTAAATGAAGTTAAATTATTAATCTTTCAGTCTATAGAGAAGAAGTTTCAAAATATATGAAGAAATAGGTTCTTATAATTTTAAAACAATTGAGAACATATATTCAAATTTGATCTAAGGGGAGGAGTATATTTCTTTAATAACCATGTGACCATATTGTTTGTAAACATATCAATGTGATCACATGGCAATCCATGTAGATGCAATAAGTATATCAATTAATGTATTACTTACTTGATATAATGTTTTTTTCTAAGTTGTGTCAGAATAATCCAATTTGCATCTAATTAATTGTATTTTAAATTAATTTAAAGTACATAAATCCAGTACATTTCAAATGAAAATAAACAAAAATGACAATACTCTTGTCACATTCTTGACACATTATGTTCAAGTAATAAATAGTTCACTTTCAATTGTGTAAGGCCAGAAACTGTGTCAAGTGTAGGTTCTGACGGATAAGAATACCGTTCTCTTACTTAATGCAAAACACAATCTTTCATTACATGTGTTTCTCCTTGTACAAAACAGCAGCATAGGGGCAGGATTAGCGCCACTCACTGCGCACGCGCAAGGTTATTTTAATGGCATTGCGCAATCTATTGTTGGTAGTATATACGTAGATACGTTATCAAGTAGTGTGTATTATATTATTGATATTTGACGCGTTTTATAAAAAAGGTGTATTGTTAGTTAGATTAATTATATTAAACGTGCATTATAATAATGACAAAGAGGTGGAGGTTATTTAAGAATGTTGATTTAAAGTATAGATAAAGATTGCTGTTGGAGAAAATAAAATATAATTTTGTACAAGCAAATTTTTATAAAAACCATTATGTCAAATTTGAATAAAATAAAAGTGTTATAAGTAGTGACATTCGGGGGTGTCAGTATTCTCTTCTCTGTTCCATAATCTTCTTATGACGTAATCTAATTGTAGATAACTATCTATAGTAAAATAGTCTATTGTAGATAATTATCTATAGTCAGTAGATAATAACCTATAGTACAATAGTCTATTGTAGATAATTATCTATAGTCAGTTGATAATAATCTGTAGTACAATAGCCTATTGTAGATAATTATCTATAGTGTGTAGATAATAATCTGTAGTACAATAGTCTATTGCAGAAAATTATCTATAGTGTGTAGATAATAATAAAGTTATCTGTGATTGATGTTCTAAATTGATCGTCAATTCCACTTTAATGCTTTGCCTTAAAAATAATGATGATAATAATACTACTAGTAATAATAATTTATCCGACATTTCACCATGAAATGTGTATAAATAAATCAAATTCTATGTAAACATGACGTATTGATTATTATGAAAAGGGAAGAAAAAAACACCTGCGATTGTTACTATAAAGTCAATAAAAATATTGTATACAATACATTAACAATGGACACGCGCGAAGTTAAAATAAGTGATGGGCTATGTCATATGTAGAGTTACCGAATCCAGTTGATTCTTTATATGATTAAGATAAGAAAAAAAATCTTATATAATTCTATCATCTTCGTATAAACTGATGAACATCTTATATATATTCAATTTGGTGCTATAATAATATTTTCCTCTAAATGTATAAAAGAATTTGATAATTCACCAAAATTAGATGTTTAATTATTTCGATGTTTTCATGCTGCATCAATCATATTATAAAACCCAATTGTCTGCCACTTTTGGTAAGGAAAGTAAGTATTGTAAAATTCGGGAATTATCTATTTATCTGTAAATTAAACAGAATGTAGTTCTATTTCAATATTCACTTTGCAAAAATCAACTACAAAATTTATTCGATAAAAATTGTCTTTTTTCAAAAAATTCTGGAATATCATACAAAAAATGTGATGATAAGGCGCGGATGCGTAAGTTGAATATTGTGAGCTTATCTCCATTCATAGAATTACTATGAACCAATTACTATTCCATTCATAGAACTACTCGAACTTTCAAATTATATCTGCTGCATTTCTAAGACCGTAAGTCAAGCTCAATTGCACATGATTTTCAACAAATAAATTTCTTATCTCCTCTTCTATTCGCTTAAATCAAAGTTTTCAGAAATACAGAGCACTATTTTTCACTCGCGGCGGTTATGCGTCGGTCATGGTCGGATGATCACTATGAATTCAACTTCCTTGAAAAATGTAAGAATACAATATGGCATATATAGTGGTGATGAAACGTCACTGCAGTGGGCGTTACCCTGTATAGTTGGAAATTTCGGGTTTGTAAGTACACTAGTTGGGACTACGTCCCAACTAACTAGTGTCTAGTAACAAATTTATCTCTGCACTCTTTTAGGAAGTGAGAGGTTTTGTGTTCAAATCCAACTCAAGGCAACTAATTTTTTAAGTGTTTTTTTTTAGCGATTTTAACATTCGTTCTTAAGGAATTAGCCACGATATGCAAAGATAGAGTGTGAATGTCATCAAAAGATACATAAATGATTTCATTAGAGGTTATTATGGATAATAGCCGAGGACTTTGCTATTGGCTTAGCAATTGTACTTTATTTAATTGTTAAAAGTAAATGGCATTACTACAATTGTTTTATTTCATATTTTAAAGAAAACCCGGGTTTGTTCATTGGGTTTTCTACTGTTATAGACATCTAGATATCTATCTGAAGACAAGATGTAACATTACTTTTTAAATACGACGATGATACCTTACAAATGACATACATTAATCCACTCTGTCATAGCTAACGATCCGTAATACACAAACACAACAGCAATAAATTGAAGTTCATTATTGGCTTATAATACAGAAATCAACATAATCTTAAAAAGAAATACAGCCAGGTTACTAAAACATAGATATTGTTTTATAAAGTTTTCAAAATTGCAGAACTTGAATTGCCCTAACTGTTTTTATTTACCGGATAGAAAAGTATTTGGTCAGATAATTATGCATTAACCGTGCTAATATCACCTGAATAGTGAATATCTGCGCTTTTGATAATTTTAAATTTTGCAACCAAGATAATATCGTTGAAGATGATTATCATTTTCTTCATGTATGCCCAATATATCGACAAAGTTCTCAGCTCTTAATTATTCGACTGATGTTCCCAGGTAACAGAAGACAACTGTTAAATTGATCAAACTATTTGCAAAACAAAATAAGGAATAGTTTAGAAATTTGATATATATTGTATTTGGAAACGAACTATCTACATTTATAAGCTCTTTTACTTATCAAGTTCAATTTCAGATACATCTTTAAGTTCTGTTTAAGCATGCATTCTCCTACACATTATAAGTTCTATATTACCATGCATCTTCCTGCAGATTATTTTACGTTGCTTTAATGAGAAATAATTGGGTCAAACATTAACGAAAACACCACTTACAATTACGTCCACGATCCCGTTTACTCATGCCCTTGAAAATGGCGAAAAGCACACAAGTAAACGAACATATCCGGTATTATCAACTATTTATTTGAGATGGATACAAAGTTTATAATTTTCACGTATTTTACATATTAATGAAGTATTCATATACTAGTAGCTTCTAACTATTGAATGGTTTGTTTACCAAAGTATTATAGATTAGAAAGCTTACTTTCGGTTCTTTTTTCGGATTTTATGTTTCTTTTGTTATTTTCAAAGGTGTTGCAAATCTGTTGATTCGGATATTTCGTATCAACAAAACGTTGTCATTTAAAAACATTCTATTGAAATTTCGATTTGATTAAACTTCAATTACTTGAGTGTTTTTCTTTGAGATAAAACGACATTCACTATAATAGAAATAAAAGAATGTACATGGCGGTAAAAATGAATTGAGACGAAAACAATTGAGTACGAAATAAATTGTTTTGTTTCTAGTTCTGATTTACTTCTTCTTTCCTTTTAAAGGATTTACTTCAGACTTCACATTTTGTTTCAATTTAAAATAATTTGTATGTGCCAACATACGCATATGATTTTAATATTTCAAAAATTTTAAGCGTAAAATTCAGTAAAAGGCTCAATATCATAATCCTTATGATTCTATTTCCATGTTTCCTAAGATCAATATGAAGAAGAAAAAAAACAAATATAGTTCGGCAGAGTATTTTTTTTTAAAGATCCTTTTTGTTTTGTGTGTAAAAAAACCTTCATCTGCTTTAGCTATTTTTAGAAACAGTGCACTTAGACGTCTATCACTGATAAAACAAGTTAAATGTTGATGCTGAACATCAAAGACCCCCAAATTGATGTGAACATTGAAAATCATTTTCTATTACAGTTGAATATCCGAAGCAGAAATCAATTTTTCTTCATGTTCTTGGTATGTGCTCGTTGTTTAATAATTAAGTTGCATATTTTTGAGATGAAGTAGAACCTAGTGCAAAAATTCACAAAGTAATGCCATGTCGGAACTTCTGAAATGTTTGTCTGTTGAGACAAAGATTGAAACGTCTGGTCGAAGCAAAATAAATTAATAAATTAAATAACTAAAATAAATTAATAAATAAATAAAACAAGTAAAATTGAAATGATTGATATACTTTAAATAAATTCAAGACAATATGCCGAGAATATATCCATTTAAATTTTGATACGAATTGCATAATGTTCAAATGATTTTGTGGACGAACTGTTCTGCGGTGATCTCCCCTTACTGGCTGTAGCGTAACCAGTGCGCAGATTTTGGTGCACTTTCTTAACGGTTAAGGGAGAACCGCCTCTCTGGTAGTTGGCGTGGTTTAGGCTTTGTAACTTGTAATTTAATGATTCGACAAGTGATATTGATCAAAGTTGTCCTGGTTCCCTTCCACCCCGTCACTTTAATTAAATTGGCGACAATTAAAGGCGGAGCCGAACTTCAACAGAAACGGAGCAAATGAAGTGAGTGACACTACATCAGTCGTTACCTCTCTCAACGGTAAAGTTTTAGAACAATCGACTATAGACTGGGTGATTGGCATGTTATTTATTATGTAGATATGTAGATAAAATTAGATATTAATGATAAAAAGAATATGATATTCAAGCATCACTTCAGTTAAACGTTTATTCTAATAATCCCTTAAAGCTCTGTGACATGTTGTTCATCAGAAAAGCTATTTTGATTTAAATTGAAAACACTCTGATCTTGTTAAAAAAAAAAAAAAACAAAAAAACAACAACAACACAAAATAAAGTCTAAAATTTTTCCCATTGCTATATAGACAAATGCATATCTACTAGACACCGCGTGCACGCGGCGTCTAACAATGTAGTAGAGGAGGTTAATTTGCATCCGGTAGTCTGATCTACGTTATGTTTAGATCTAGACACAGGCGTCCGGCACATTTGCCATTTCAATAATGGTCAATTATCATAAAATAATCACCCAATCATCATAAATGGGTGATTATATTTTGATAATTGGACCATTATTTCGATTGCAATTGTGGTGAACGCCTGTGGTTTAGACAAACCGTTAACCACATACGTATCGATTACCTAAGTATTTAACTTATTACTTTACACTTACTTGCTCATCGTGTTTTGTTATGTTTTGTACGGAAGCCCATTTGAGTTAGAAGATAGAAGGCAACAATTCGAACTTAGATGTTAGATCTTAGAGCTAAGTTCTTAGAACTTTTACCTTAGTTCTTAGAACTAGATGTTCCGTTGAGACGGGAATACGCCAAATTGACCGCAAGATAGACATGAAGATGGATGTGAGGTTAACTTTTTATTATATTTCTTTAATTTTATATTTTGATTTTAAGAATTGCAAAGATATAGCTATTATGTTAAAAGATTAGGTGATTATATCTGTATTACTTAAAATACGTTGTGAAAAACAACCAACTTCAGTACGAGGCAAATGTGGCTATTTAGCCCATTGTAACTATTTAAGCCAAACATTGCAACAAAAAAAGACCTACGATGAGGGACGCAAGCGCCAAAACTGATTTTTGGCCCTGTCTTTGTGTAATTCCCCAATTGTAAAATTAAAATTTGGAACAGTATTTAGACTTGCATAACTGTCAGTTTTGTTGGTTTTGTAATGTGTAAAAAAATAATTTGATTATTTTTCATATTGCAGAATCTTCTTTATTCCTTTTCCGGACGACGAAAGTGGTGAAATTGGGGAATTACACAAATACAGGCAACATATATCAGTTTCGACAATATAGTCCCTCATCGTAGATTTTTTGGTAGCCAGGTTTGCCTAAAATAGCTAGAACTGGCTAAAATAGCAACTTATGGAGTTTGTCCAAGTCTGTTAAAGATAGCTTGGTCGACCTCTGCCTCCTATAGAAATTGTTTTTTTTACCCGACCCTTATATAAAAGATATTTATAATCAGTTAATCTTTTAACGTACAAGCTATATTTCTACAATTCTTAAAATTAAAAAAAAAATATAAGAAATATAATAATACGTTTATCTCACTTACATCTTCCTGTCTATCTTGCAGTGAATATGGCATTTTCTCGGCTATACGGAACCTCTGAGTTCTAAACACACCTAAGTTTGAATTGTTGCCTTCTAACTTGTAACTTAAATCGGTTTCATTGGGCTTCCGTAGTTTTTTCTGTATGGTTTATCTTATCAGGAAGTTTAAATACTTCAATATAGAGTTTTAACATACAAGTTTTTCATTTACATGTATAAACTGAATGTAGAGAAAGTTTACTTCTTTATAAAAAGAAGCGTCTGTTTTGAATAGGTCAAAGATGTATTAAACAGGTGGAGATCTGATTTCTATATCCTTAAAAACGGACTGTAACATGTCTGTAATTAGAACAATCGATTGTACAAAAATTCAATTAGAAAAAAATGCAGCTTATGACTTATTGACAGCTGAAAAATGACTCACAACGCTTTCAATAGACTTCAAAAGTACATATAGAAACCATTATGTTATGAAATTAAATTATAATTGACTCACCAACCTAAATCCAATAACTAGAATGTCATGGTAAAAAAAATGCGACACGTACTCAATAACTCGCAAGTGTTCGGCTCCTTCCGTCGTGCATCGGTAAGTACCTCAAAAACGACACATATAAAAATATATATGAGTATTTGCTCACAATAAACACTTTTATTTTGCGTAAAAGTATACTTAAATGATAAAATTAAACATAGTTTACGTTACAATTACCTACATTTTTTAAAGCTGAAAGTATACTATATAGGGAGTATTTAAAATACAATCGCTGCTGGAAACCCCCTTCAAAACTTTATCTTTTATATAACGTTTTTTCTCTCTCCTTTTTGTAGTATACACTGTATCGAAGGAGTCATGTGACCTGAAGAAGATAACATTCCCTGTACACAGCGGTAACTTGCTACACATTTCTAATAAGCAGTCAGCAAAATAGGTGATTTACTGACAAATAAGAATGTTATGCATCAATTCTTTTATATGAACAGACACTACAAAAAGTTAATTATTAATAAACTTAAACTATTAAAAAAATATTAATAGTACAGTTATACACACTAGAGTAATTACTTTCCAGCTGAAGCTAACATTAAACAATTGTGTTAATTATTAAAAGAGATTAGAGTGTAATAATAAGACAAATTCTATCAATACCCACTACATGATAGCACAACGTTTTTATGTTGCGGGTCCTGTAAAAGTTAAATATAAACAATTTAATATAGTTACTTTTTAATAAGTCCATCCATTATCATTGGAAAGAGTCCGGTGATCATCACCTATACAAGGTTATTAACATTATCAAGATGTATTAATGAATACAAAGTAGACATGAAACTGGCAGCATCTGTAATATCTAACGACAATATCTACTACGGAAATCTATATTAAAAGTGTCATCAAAAAATGAGGAGACTCAAACAGCATCATCTTCTTGAGGGGATAGAGTGCAAGCTGAGATCAAGCTTACTGCAGTAGAGCTCAATCTGTTTTAACAGAAACATTTCTTTGCTTTCACCCTAGACTTAATCTGAAATATTCTGCTAAGATTTTTTTCTCAAAATATGACTAATGAATTTCAGAAGCTATGTTGATAAACAAATGCACAAAACTTAAAAGGTAACGCCAGCTTCCCTTGTCAGAAAGTTTCAAACTTGTTTTTGCTGAAGTACAGTGTACTTCGAATCAGATTTTTGTGTCCTTTTCAGAAAAAACTGGCTCTTTATTGTCCGACTATAATCATTATTTTCCAAGTTATCACACATCAAGTTTATATACCTGTACCAAACTGTGTAGGTCAGTAACCAACTGGACATTTCGTCTTTAAAATATATGTATTTTTTTTAAATAATTTGTCAATACTATTTTATAAAAATAACCACAACAAAAATTTATCATTTAATTTGTTTTGAACAATGTACTACTTTATCTCTTGCCTATCTTTTTATATTTGTATAGAGGGTGCAAGATCCACCTTGTTTATGTGATATTACAGTGAATGTTGACAGATATTTTTGTGGTCTTCAACGAGATATTAATGAAAATTGCAAAACATTTTGTATATTTTTCCTACATTCATGGTACCATAGCCGTGATTTTTCTACGGATTGCCCTTCTTCACTTCACACTTTAAAGTTACAAGAAAATGCTTCATGTACAATTGTAGAAAGAAATGAAGCTTTTAGAGAAAAAAGATAAAGCCTATATCACGAGTACTTTTTATTTCTTTCACTTTTATTATTTGAATTTGCATTAATTTAACAGTAGAAATTCACGTGTTTTTTTTTTTTTTTGCTATGCACACTTGATATCTAAAGACATAACATTAGTTTAAATTGCATTTACAATATCTATAAACACAATAAACATTATTAATGGATAATTGCAACCTGGAAATAGACTTGTAATGTTATCTGATACTTGAGCTTATTAATGTGATCAAGATGTGAGTATTCCTTCATTAGACGCCGCTTGCAAGCGGCGTCTAGTAGATATGCATTTTTCCATACACAGGCTGTCCAGCGTCCCTAAAATTCCTAAAAAATCCTAATTTTTTCAGTTTGGCTAAAATTCCTAAAAAAGTGAAAAATTCAAAGGGAATTCCTAAAAAAGCCCTATTTTTTCACTGAAATTCCTAATTTTTTATCTTTTGTTATAAACATACTTATAACTTGTAACCCTGCGAAAATGATCACAGACATAACAAAGTTGACCATGTTTTGAACATGGTAAAAAATGATTTAACAAAGTTGACTATGTTTTGAATGGTTAAAAATGATTTGCTATGATTTGCCAACTCAAAATTGGTTACATTCAAATGGTTGCGTTTCAACTAAAAGTTACTTTGACTATGTCCGTAACATTGCTATCATACAATCAAAGCAGTTATCATATTGACAGTTAACAGCAAAAACACTACCATATCATGGTCCTGAAACTTAATCATAACCATAAGAGGTCCACTTATTCTGGAATATTTTGACATTGTTATGCCAACTCCAGATATCTTGAATTTTATGTTTGTTCTTTTGTTCCAAATGGCTGAAGTGGTCCATTTATATCATATCATATTTTAAAATGATCATTATGACAACTTTATCAAGTATAAAATGTCTTAACATAGACTTTGCAAAAACAATTCTTTTTCTCATACTGATTTATCCTTTCCGATGCATCTGTAGGAGAAATTGCTTATTTTGCCACAAAGTTATCAATTTCTTTCAATTCTTGTTCTTTCATTCATATGGTGCAATTTAGGAAAATGCAGACTCATATAATTTAATTAATCACACTCAAAATAATTTGGAAGTTCACTAATATAAAGCTCATTTCCAGTTACCATGTACACACATTTTGCAATTATATGATCTAGATAAACTGCAATTGAATGGTCTTTGTGATGAACTTTTTTGATGTGCAATTCTGTGTGTTGATTATAGATGCTTCCAATTTGTTCATATGACTGTACTAAGGCTAATGCCTTTTAACTTCCTACTTGTACACAAATTTCATTTGTCCATATTATCAAAAGCTGCATTGTGCATGAATTTCACTGTATAAGAATTCCTTTTAGACACCCGTGGTTAAAACATTCCCAAAACATAGGTAGAGCATGTTCTTTTTGACATGTTCAGCCATTGAAAAAACATCTTTCAAATATGGTTTGAACATGGTTTGACTATGACCATTTCCACAGGGGAGGCAGTTGACAAGTGGGTCCACACTGTTAGACACCTTTGCTCTAACTAAACTAGAACATTATTTGTGAGTTACTTTTGTGTCAAATATGCAAAGATTTGCCCACATCATGGTCCTTTGGGGCCTTAGTTTAGTTATAAAATTCCAAATTGTAGCCCTAACATTTCTATTATGTACCCTAAAATTCCTAATTTTAGCCCTAAAATTTCTTAAATATTGCCCTAAAATTCACCCTAATTTTATGTCAGAAGGTGCTGGACAGCCTGCATGATACAGCAATGGGGAAAATTTTAGACTTGATTTTGTGTATTTTTTTTTTTTGTTTTAACAAAATCACACTGTTTTTAAATTTTCTAATAAAAATAGCTTTTATGATGTACAACATGTCACAGAGCTTTAAGGGATTAGAATAAACGTTTAACTGAAGTGATAGTGCCATGTTTGAATATCATATTCTTTTTATCATTATCTAATTTTATCTACATAATAAATAACGTGCCAATGAGCCAGTCTATAGTCGATCGTTCTAAAACTTAACCGTTGAGAGAGGTGACAACTGAGGCAGTGTCACTTACTTCATTTGCTTCGCCTCTGTTGAAGTTCGGCTCCGCCTTAAATTGTCATATTAAATTTGATATTATGCTCCATATGCTAGCATTTAGTCTTCGTTGACGGGGTAGAAGGGAACCAGGACAACTTTGATCAATATCACTTGTCGAATCATTAAATTACAAGTTACAAAGCCTAAACCACGCCCACTATCAGAGAGGCGGTTCTCACTCAACCGTTAAGAAAGTACAACAAACCGGTTACGCTACGGCCTGTAAGGGGAGATCACTGCAGAACAGTTTGTCCTCAAAATCATTCGAACATTATGCAATTCGTACCAATATTTAAATGGGTATATTCTCGGCACATATTGTCTTGAATTTATTTTAAGTATACCAATCATTTCAATTTTATTTGTTATCCAATTTATTTTGATTCGACCAGACGTTTCAGTCTTTGTCGCAACAGACAAACATTTAAGAATTTCAGACCTGGCATTATTTTGTGAATTTATGCATTAGGTTCTACTTTTTCACAAAAATATGCAACTTTATTATTAAACAACGAGCACATACCAAGAACATGGAGAAAAAATTGATTTGTGCTTCGGATATTCAACTGTAATAGAGAACGATTTTCAATGCTGATTGACTGTTCACATCATTTGGCGGCGTCTTTGATGTGCAGCATCAACATTTAACTTGTTCTCTATAGTAAATTGTAGTATTTACAATAACAGCCGTGTGTATGTTTATCTCATAGAGTCACGTGACGGGCTTGTCGATACAGTGTATATGTGAATGATAAATCAAAAAGGTGTTAGCACTATCATGAAACTTCGAATTTCAAAGCCCTATTCAAAAGACAGTTCTAATAGTTAAGGCTTGAACTCCTGACCCCGATATTTGTTGCCATATAGTGTTACCACTGGGATATTTTATCCTACCTGACGTTTTATATGTTTTGTCCCAGACCCAAAAGAAAATGCGCAAATTCTATTCTGTCTAAGGTGTAAATGTTAAAACAGGCCAAAATATCCGCCAATATTTTCCACATTTAGCATGCAAAATAATTGTGTTTTGAAATGCCAGTGTGGAACACTTTAGAAGAATAGCATTAGAATATGTTTTACTCAGAAGAAGAAGAATATACGTATCTTAATTCTAAAAAATTAAATGTCATTTAAGTTAAAATGTCTTTAAGGAGCTCCACTGCGGTCAAAACTTAAAAAAATATATATTTTGCATAACAACGGTTTTCATTTTTTTGGTCATTTGAATTAAGATTTTGCAAACAAGTTATTGGTTTAGATCTACATCAATTGGTTAACAAGTTTCAAAAATATTTCCATTCCAGTCCTTTTGTGTAAAGAAACCTTCTTGAACCATAGAACCAAAGGTGATAAGCCTTTGCCACCATTGTAAAGCCAGACAAGCTTGCACCTCCATAAAGTCTAACCAGGCTCTTCAATGTCCGTAGCTCAGGTTTTGCATTTTCTTATTGAAATCTCCTAAACAAAGTTAAAAAGCATGCTCCTGCTGCGTTCAAAGTAGATATGCACATTTATGTCTGCATTTTTCATTCATTTAGCATGTATATTTGACTCACATTTTCTCGATAAGAATTAATACTAATTCGCTAACTTGAATAAGAGGTCAGGCACATCGCCTGGCACATTCCGTGATTACTCAATGCAGAACAGTTATATTGATTTATAGCGGTATCTAGTCCGATATTTTGTTATAAAATGTCTGGTTTGAAACGGAATATACGAGTACATGTATATTTCGGCCACAATAGACTGTTTAAAAACGTTTCTTATCAACACATTGTTATAGCTCAAAATAGATCTTCAACCATGTCAAAATCTCAGTATGAGTTTCTGAGTTTAAATTTAAATATTTTTATATTTCAATTCATTTATGATTAAACATATTAAGTTTAAATAATTTAAATACAAGTAGGTCGTTAGTGAACCTTTTAATTCTAACCGGAAGTAATTACCCTTAAACTTTATGAAGTCACTTCACTTCAACATCACGAATCAACGATTTCAACTTCACGAATTCACGATTTCAACTTAATGAATTCAACTTCGTGAATGCACGATTTCAACTTCACGAATTCACAATTTTATTCTCATGAATCCGTGAAGTTGAAATCGTGAATTTGAGAAGTTGAAATCGTGAATTCGTGAAGTTAGAATTATTGAAGAAGATATCGGAAATTCATATATTTCTCTATATTGTTTAATGACCAGCTTCAAATGTTATTTTGACCAAAATAGATCCTAGATTGGAAGCTGGACAAGTCCATATAGGAAATTCAGAAGGTTAATGTGACAACGTAGTCAATTATCACTAAAAATACCTTAAATGAGATTTTTTGCTTAGACGATTTCTCAAGATTTTCTGAAGACATTCATGATTTAATTTTGGAAGCAATTAGTCTAGAAACTATGTTTTTAAAAGTTTTAAGACGGTACCTGTGCCATTTTTATCTGCTTTGCGCGCAACCTAGGTTAATTATCAATAACGTTCCGCCCCCTATTGAGTCATCGGGAAATCGGTAGTTCAATATCCTTTCCACGACCGACCCTCTTTTTCGGACTGATACGTTTTAAAACGTGCACATTTTTTCAAACCCTAAAATCGGGGTCTGAATTAATGAAGGAAACCCGAAACGTTATAAAACGTGTGTTTTTTAACAGTCTTTAAAACTGTAATGGAAATCAGCGTAAAAGAATTAAGTAAAGTCTTATAAAGCGTACGTTATTTCTGATAAATCTTACGCATAAATAAGGGAACGAGCAATATACCGTATTTCAACGATATGGTTGTCCATCGTAAAATATTGAAAACACCGTCATTTTACGTTTTGGGGATAGGTGTTTGTTTGCTGTGAAATAAAAATCTCAGATAATTATAAACGCACGTTTTGATGAAAATACGTTTTAGTATGTTACGGGTGATTATGCGGTATAGGTAAATATGATATCCACTACGTGTAAAACCGTAAATGAGAAGTTACCGTTAAATGACTGAAACGTAGAATTCCGTAAAAATGATTAATCTAATAAGCAATAATTAATCATCTTGTCTTTAGAAAAATGTCATAAATTAGGTTCTGACAATTAAGAAAAACATATCTTTTATAAGGTAAAACATGTTTTAGAAGCCTTTTTATTAGTTAAATGGAAAAACGCATGGTTGAAATAAGTTAGTATTTGTAGCTTACTTTACCTAAAATTGATTTGAACTAAATTACCAATTTTATTATCCAATAATATGATTAATAAACGATCAGTGACACTCTGAAACCGATTTTTATAAAAATGACATATATAGTACTCTTAAAAAAACTTGTTTCTTAAAACATTTATTTTATTTACCATCTTTTGAAAAATGTTTTGAAAGTAGCTAATGCAAAATAATGTGATAAAAATATTGCCGGGTTTCCTACGACAAAACAACATCCGCTTTTGAGAATAGAAAATTTTGACACGTTTTATAACGTTTTGGGTGTTCTTTCGTAAAATAGGGTCGGTTTTTGGAGAAACGAAAAAACGGTACGTTTAAATACGTTACTGTCGCGGAAAGGATATACAATGTATGCCAATATATGCGTGAATTACCGGTTTATTTGTTATTAGTGATACTACTCGTAATATCTTAATAAGTTTAAGGACTTTCAAGATTGCTGTACATTCGACCTCGTTTTCTAACAATGTCCAAAGAAACAGACTTTTATGTGAACGCCTATGTGACTGGTGATCAAGTGTCCCTGAAAAATTTCTAAAATATTTTTACGATTATTTCTTAACGAATCAATAAAAAAAATCGGACAGATATGAAAAAAACATTTTCAGTGAATGCTTTGAATATATTGTTCGCCAGTAAATCGAACACAGTACTAATAGACCTGGGAAAAAGTATGAAATTTATTTTATGTCCCAGAAGAAACTGAATATTCATGATAATAGAAGTCAGGAAGGTCAGATCATATTGATTGAGTAATACCTTTTATCTTTATAAAAATATGTTCTATATGAATTGGTCAGAGAAAAATATCCAGTTCTTAAATGTACATCGTACCAAGGACTTTAAAAGTCTGGCAGGAGCTCAGTTTTTCGTGTTTTTTTTAACTCATATTTTAACGGAATTTCATACACGAATTAATACACATGCAGTGTGACACTTATATAATATAATAATAATGATGATAATAATAATAAATTTCGAAAGTGAAACAATTAAATTACCACACTAGCAATCCGTTTCAAGTGCCTGAAATTTTACTGATAGTCACGTGACATCTGCGACAGATACAAGATGGACAGTAAATCACGTTACGATTTGAAGAATTTCTGCTATAAAATGATAATAACCAGCAGCTTTTTAATTGATCAGATGTCAATGAGTCATAAAAAGGTGTTAGAGTAGGTAACTGCAAATTGTGCCCCTATTTGGTGCAAAATTTGCGTATTATGCAATATGTAGCGTGAAACGTAGGGGTGTGAGAGGGAACAGCCAATTTATGACACTTCGTTTGATGCATGTCGAGCTAACTTTGAATCGGCATAACATTTTTATAAATCAAGCAAATTATATGCGGTTTAAAGCACGTGAAAGGGAAGTCAATTTCAGAGGGAACTGATTCAGGGGATTTTTGTTTGCTCAATCAAAGACTTAATTATCTTAAATTACGTAATACGGTATGGTTCAAAAAGTCGCATAAAATGTTTGACGTTACGTAATTTTTTGTTTGAGAATAGATAGTAAAAATCTGAGGCACAGTTCCCCAGATATTATAATGATGTTTATATTCCAAACGTTTGATAACCAAAAAAAATTGACAATGATATAACGATTTAAAATTATAGAATTTCTGTTCAAAATCAATCATTAACAAAGGCATTTTTTCAAATATGTTATTTTTATGAACATCAAAGACATTTAATGCACACAATTTAAATAGATATTAACTATTACTAAAGAATGTTGGTTTAGATGACATTTATGGTAGTACCACGGAAAGTGTCTGTTGTCGCCTTAATTAAGGGCTAACATAAATTTTATTATAGCAATAACGGATTCAACATAAAAAAATAACAAAAAGATATAACAGGTCCGCGGCCTAGTTCAAACCGTTTTCATTTATTCTTACTTTAAATCATACAGGCATGCGGACTGTATTATAAATAATGAGAATCATTTTCTTCAATTGCTCAATATTTGTAAATTTTATTGAGTAAAAACAGCTTCAAAATAATTGCTACTGGTAGTGTCTATATTGACATTTCAAACCAATTTTGTCGAATTATTAAATGTTATTTTCATACATTGTAAGTTTTATTGAAATTCCCTTTTTAGACAACAAACAATAAATACTTTTGAATAATATATATTTTTTACATTATGATGATAAAACAGATTTTTTACTATTGAACTGAAACGATAAATTACGCAGGGATTTCTTTTCAGATTTGAAAAGTAAACAAAATTTTAAAAATGTTTTTTTATTGTGTATAAGGTTAATTGAAGGTGTATCAAGACGACCTACTGTAGATTGGTTTTATTCGTGTAAGGTTAATTTTCATAAATATTCGCATATCAATATCTCTGCGAAGTTATAGTGAATAAATATGTTAGTCAAATATTGCGAACATCTTATTTTATTCGGCGGCACTATGACGCGATTCATTAATACTTAAATAAAGAAAACTACCCTTTTTGATAAAAAAAACCCCAACAAAAATGCGAAATTTGGCAACGTGAATTTAAAGCATTCCACAGTATTTATAACATTTTTTCACATGTTTAACTAGGCCAGAAGACGGCATTACATATGACAAGTTCTGCTTATTTGTGTGCACCTTTTTTGAGAATTTATTTTAATTCTGAATTATTGTTGTAAAACAGAGGTTTTCTATTATTACATTTTTAGATTCTTTAACTTTCATTTAAGTTTCCATTGCCTTCATTTTGATAAAAGTAACGATATGTGCGGAATATTTTTCATAAGAGAAGTCTTTATAACATGTGCTATTTTCACGATCGTTGTTCAAAACATTGGTAAGTAACTTTGTATCCGATAATTTCGAAAATTAATTTATCAAACAATTGGCTTATCTTTTAATAAACAATTATATATGCATTCATTTTATTTTTTTAATGTTAGAATTTTTTCTAGACTTTTTTATTTTAAATCTTAATTATGATCTTGTTAACATTTTAATGAAAGAAAAGTAGCAAACATAAGATCTACTCTGCACTGAAATGCTGAAATATATTTTTACATTCTTTTGTATTTGAAATTGTGAATGGTGTGCGGAAATTCAATGAAACATTATTTTTTCAACATATACATAAATTGGCATTTCAAAGAATAGAATGTTTGTTTTTAAATCATATGAAATGAAAACCTTTAAGTTAGCCAAATAACATACTCTAAATAAATGCTGCTTAATTAATGTTTAGATGCACAACAATGCGGCGCCACATTCTTTGGGGAATTAAACCCACAAGATAAAGATGATAATCTTGACTCAAACATAGGTAATATACAATTGAATCATTTGCGAATATTTGTATTTATTCAGACCTAATTTTTATTATGAATATCCTATCATTATGTTAAAATTTTCTTTGAAAGAAATTTGTTTTATTGTGTTGAATGGACATTATCATCATTATACGCATGTATCATTTTTTGCGCGGTCATATTTAAAGTGATATTTGTGACAGTCACATTATAATTTGCTTAGTCCATCCATACGCGTTGAATTCTAGGCATGGTATAGTTTCTGAGTTTGAAAAGTAAAGATTTGCATCTCCGGTCGTCCCGTACAAAGCACACGTCGTTACGCCTTCCGATGCGTCTTTGGTCTGTAAAGTCATTTTATAAAATATGGCATGAACAATTTAAGCTATTTTTGATGAATTAATCTGAAACCGTTTCCAAAACCACTTACGAAAAGATATGTCACAATTTTAATAGAATGACTGTAATTTAATCAACGAAGAGATGTTTGCACCATAGTTAAAATTACTGGGTGTAACTTATGACCCTTATACAGGGTGTCCCAAAAGAAAGGTAACACTTTCAATCATTGGTATATAATATTAAATGTTATCTAATACATTCAAAAATTTGTACATGTACAGAAAAAGTAAGAAACAAACTTATGCAAAAAGCAACTGTTATCCTAAAGTTAAACAAACAAACAAACACTGAAAATACCTTATTCACATTTGACGTCATTTAAGTAATTTATGACCCTTTCCAAGTGGCCACCTTTCATTTTCTTCCCTTCCCGGACTCGCACTATGAAATTGTCAAATGACACTGCCGCATGTTTCCTTGTTGATTTTCCCCACTTCTCGTTTAATATTACTAGGTAATATGTTGGTGTCTAGGAGTTTTGGTTTGTATACCCTTGAATTCAGGTAGCCCCCAAAAAATGAAGTCACATGGGTTCAGATCAGGACTGTGGGCTGGCCATAACACACCACACTCCTTAACTGAATACCGCCGCGATATCATCTTGTCGCAGGAAATCAAGTACTGCATTTAATGTATGCGGCGTAGCACCATCTTGCATAAACCACTCGTTTAATAGCTCGACTATTCACAGAATAATCGAGCTAATGCAGTCACCCATTTGTCGGCGTCGGCGTCCGTGTGGTTAAGTTTTTGCGTGTTAGCTGGTATCTCCATAACTACTGAAGGGAATGGATTGAAACTTCACACACTTGTTCTCTGTGATAATCTAACATGATTGGCACAAGTCCCATAACTCTGATTTCTTTTTTGCATAATTATGCCCCTTTTTCGACTTAGAAATTCTTGATTAAGTTTTTGCTTGTAAGCTGGTATCTCCATAACTACTGAAGGGAATGGATTGAAACTTCACACAGTTGTTTTCTGTAATTATCTAACATGATTGGCACAAGTTCCATAACTCTGATTTGCTTCTTTGCATAATTATGCCCCTTTTTCGATTTAGGAATCCTTGGTTAAGTTTTTGCGTGTAAGCTGGTATCTCCATAACTACTGAAGGGAATGAAGGGAATGGATTGAAACTTCACAAACTTGTTCTCTGTGGTTATCTTACATGATTGGCACAAGTCCCATAACTCTTGATTTGTTTTTTCATAATTATGCCACTTTTTCGGCTTAGAAATTCTTTGTAAAGGTTTTGCTTGTAAGCTGGTATCTACATTACTACTGAAGGGTTTGTGCCTTTTGGGGACAATTTTATGCATTCATAATAATAAAGAAGTGATTTACTCGATAAAAAATCTTAAAAACAAGCCTTCGAATAGTCGAGCGTTACTGTCCTCCGACAGTTCTTGTGATATTCTCGGATTGCTTATTTAGAGCAGGCATAAACTTATTCCGCAGAAGGGACAGATATCGCTAAGAATTGACTGTGTCGTTAAACACATAAGGCCCGATCAACCCGTAGGATGACATGGCACACCAAACTGTTATTTTCTCACCGTGCAATGGCCTATCAGTGAAACAATGTAGCTGTTCATTTGCCCCAAACCGCACGTTTTGTTTCAAACATGGCCAGACAGCAGGAAGTGCGAACTCGTTACTAAACCAAAACATTGCGAAATGCGTCTACAACATCAGCGGCCCAGCGGCAAAAGTCAAGACTCTGCACTTGGTCAATAATGGATAATTTAT
>NW_026862174.1:0-40977 GCF_026571515.1 Ruditapes philippinarum | reverse complement strand
CCAAAAATTTATTTAAAACGTAGTAGTATTGTTAATAATTTGGCTTTTTTGATTACAAAAGCAATTCTGACAATACAGTGAGTGTTTTTGTATACACGCAATGCATTATGCATGTAGAAATAATTCATTGATTTAAAATTGAATTAAAAATACGCAAGAAAATATGTTGTTTTTTTATTCACACCTTATAAAATGTAACAAATGAATTCCCAGCGTTTTGACCACGTGATCTCTCAATATAAATCATAAATGAATCAAACTTTAGCAATTCAGCCTCGTTTCCATTTGCCAGACAAAAAAAATCGTATCAAATCACAATTGTACTCAATATAGCCTTTTTTATTTTTTAAACTTCCAATAACAAATTGTATTCGCAGTAACTAAGTTCTGTCGAAAAGTTGAAGGTGTAAAATAAAGATATCAATATTCATTGCTTTGTACAATACTGATTCTATTGGACTCTTACACAACTGCAAAGCCTATATAAGACTATGTGTGTATGTGTAAATCTGAGTTTATTTTTTACTCGCCACCGGTTGCCCTTATGAGCGAGTCTCCAAGAGAGGATTTCGTAATTTTAGATTTTGGATAAAAATGCAAGATACAGTAAGATGCCATAAGCTGTGTACCAGTCAAAAGAATTCAACATTTCATTTTTAAGCTTTTTTAAAAAATCTTAGATTTAGATTTTTAAAGATAATTTGGCTAATCTGGAAGCGTACTAATTTATTAACATTCGTTCATCGAATTACGTTTCATTTCAACGTCGTCATGGTTCCAGGAACAGTTTGTGATTTCTGTAAAAAAAAAAAAAAAAAAAAAAAAAAAAAAAAAAAAAAAAAAAAAAAAAAAAAAAAAAAAAAAAAAAAAAAAAAAAAAAAAAAAAAAAAAAAAAAAAAAAAAAAAAAAAAAAAGGGGGGGGGGGGGGGGGGGGGGGGGGGGGGGGGGGGGGGGGGGTTTGAGTTTTAAAAAAAAAAAACCCAAAACCAAATTTGCATTTTTTTTTTTCCCAAGGGGTTAGGGCCCTTTTAATTTTGGGAAAATTTTTTCCAGAGTTTTAATTTTATAATTCCCCCCCCAAAATAAATTTTCAAAGAAGCACATTTCACCCCCCCGGGCGTATCGGGTTCCCCGGGGGCCAGTTGTGTCATTTTCTGATGTTAGCCGAGTATTACTCCCGCTCCAAATCCACACGCCTTCATCTCTTTGATCTGTTAATCCGATCCAATAGTTGCCTGAAACGTTTTATAATTCCAGGTAATGAGTATTGCTCATGAACCATAACATTTGTACCAATTTATTCGTATTTTTCTAGTTAAAAAACCAATGCTTATAAATGTGAGTTTATAAGATGAATATTGATCAATCATTCTTCATCTTTAAAATGATTATGTTATTGCATAAGTAGACCTATGCCTGATATAAATGCGGCGTTTATGTTTTATCCATTTTGTAAACAAATAATCGTAACTAATCTAAACAGAAATCGAATCAGTTGTTGTTGTGACAAAACACATCGTATCTGTATAATTCCGTCTCTAATTAGCTTTGATAGTACATGCATTGTTCCCTTTTTCAGTCAATGTGAAATGCAGTTAAAGTGCTGTTATTTTTTTTCCCGGTCCTTCAGGACCAATGATCCAAATATTTTATAGTGTTAGAGATTGAATACTGCTTCAGCCGGTGCTACGGGGCATGAGAGATGTTGCATAGCATTGTCCTTTATTGACAGACTTAACCAAACCTAGTCTGCAATGTTTATTTTTTTTTTTTAATTTTTTTTCATTGACCAAGAGAGCAATAATTGTTACTCACTATATACGTTCCTTGCCTTGGTTCTCATTATATTGTCTTCATCAATATCTGATATCTCTACAAGTTTACTATCAAATGCTTTGCAGGCTTCCTAGTACAATAAAAGAGTAGAAAAAATAACACGTGATCATAAAAACACGGCTTTGCATTCATCTTTCAACGATGTGTCTTTGTCTAAAAGAGATAAAGAGTTCCATTATCATCATAAGCATCATCATCATTATCATCATCATCATTAATATCATCACCACCATCATCATCATCATCATCATCACCACCATCATCATCATCATCATCATCATCAACATCATCATCAGCAGCAGCAGCATCAGCATCATCAGCATCAGCATCAGCATCAGCATCATCATCATCATCATCATCATCCTTATTATTATTATTATTATTATATTTCTCATCAATAGTCGACATTCAATAATTTAAAGCGTTCTGTGAATATATGTGTAATAATTGTGACTTTCCTATCTCTTTTTTAAATTAAAAAGGGCTGATGACAAGGCCTGTTTATAATCATATGTCATCAATTTCTAATATCGATATGATATCATTACATTATAAACATTACACTGGCAAAATATAAAACCGTTATGATGTCAGGCCACAAATACTGACCAAAGCATCCGTCCAGTTTTTAGAATCTGTGCTGAAATAGTAACAAGACGACGAAGTTTTTAACCATTCATCTCGACATTGATTTCCTGAAAGTTTCAAAGACAGATTCTACAACTTACAGTAAAACGTCGAGTTCATGGAATTGGCTTTTATAGGTAATTATCAGATATGCAACAACCATTGATTAATATTTAAGGATATATGATAATCAATGATATATTCAAGGATATATATATTAATAACTGAGGATATAGTTATTATATTCAAGGAATAGAAGATGGCGGTTACGCTATATTATTTACAAAGTCGGAAAAACGATCTATATAATTATAATGATGAAGGAGGTTTAATCAAGAAAATGCAATTATCAATCATGTATAACCAATGAAATAAGTATGATACTTGATAATCAAGGATAAGTAATAATCAAGAATATATTAAAGTTATCTGATTCTGCCAATCACGTTAACACGGCACTAGTTTAATTCCAATAAATCAATGCACTACGTTGCTTTGATTTCAATAAGCGCAGAAAAGGGTTTCATGTTAAAATAAAGAAAACTTCTGAAAGTCAACATGAGACCAATCTCTAAATATTCAACGATTTAATCATGCTCCATAGATTAAAAAATAAAGATTTTTCAAAGCGACAATATTTATTTTTGTACAAAAGTAAACCTTTTATAGTAGAGGCTGTTGAATTCCAAACTACATTTGATACTGAAACTTCATATTGAGCAGTTGTTGCTGCTGTTGCCGTTACTCCTTGAGAGTCGGGTTCAGTTGACAAATTGTTTGGCGTGTCGAATGTAGACGCCGTTGTCATTTCACTTGGTAGAGAGATAGCTTCGGATAAACCAGACGTTAATGCAACTGTTGCACTATTTGTCGTAGTATGGGATACCTCTGGTGATCCGAATTTCATTCCTTGAATGTTACAAGTGCATTCCATGCGCTCCTTTGTCACAAAATAAACCAAAATTCCACTACTAGAAGAGACGATGGCAGACACGATTATTGTTGTAGCAATTATCAGGTATGCCGTTGATGTTTTCATGTATCCATGGCAATGGTTGTTCTTCCTAACTTTTAGTATATTGCTCTGCAATGTGTTGTCATTCTCCTGATGCAGGATGGTATAGCTACAACTATCCTTGTCGTCAATATTTGTTTCACATAACTTTTTAAAATGTATATCTTCCGTATTGTATTCCCTTTGCCTATGAACAGTTATGCAATAGAAGGGAATGCAGACGATCTATTTAGTTCATGGGAATATATGTTTGCCCGGCTTGATAATGTGAAATCACAATCAGAATCTTTTCAATAAGATCGTATGCGTTTTGTATCCATAATTTCTCTTTGTTATGAATACGTGTTTCACTTCCTTATTTATTCAAACAATTGTTTTAAATGTATTCATACTGCAGAGACCAATAGTTGATTAACTAAATATGATAAGTTTAGTAGCTTGGTTTCGCAACTTACAGATTATTATATGTTTTCTATATAAGGGCTTTGATTTCTTTTTTAAGATAAAAAAGCTAAAAGTATAGCGTTACAAACAAAGCAGTATTACATTATATTACATTACATTACAAAGCATTATTAAAGCTGCATATGAACCAAAATACTTCGAAAAAAATCAAACTTGAGAAAAATTAACTAAACATTTATTATTTATATTAAAAGTAAAAGACATGTAAAATTTAAATAAGAAATTTTTTTATGTGCGATTAATGGCTGATTTTGCAGCATTTATAACTATCTTTGCTTTTGCATTCATATTTTATTTTTGTTTTTCGTACATATGTTATTTTTGTTTTTCATATATATTTTAGCCAATCAAAACAGCCTTCAAATCTCAGCCCATAGTTGAGTATAAAACTAATTTACATATGGCAAAGTGTTTGAAAATGGTGTTTAACAAATGGTGTAATTATCCAAACCTCTACTTTGCAAATGGCGTCATGTAAAAATATGTACGAAAAAACAAAAATAAAATATGTACAAAAAAACTAAAATAAAATATGTATGCAAACTAAAAAAGAATATGTATGCAAAACTAAAATAAAATATGTATGCAAACTAAAAAAGAATATGTATGTAAAACTAAAAAAAAGTATGTATTCAAAACTACAAGTAAAAAAAAATATCTACGACAAACAAACAAAAATATTACGAAAAACAAAAAAGTAGAAAAAAAATACAAATGTCACTTTTATGCCACCGTTCAAAATACTCTAGTACAGAAATTATGTATTCCTAGAATTAAAAGATGCTGCGAAAAGTATCCCGTTCTGTCGGTCATTTACTTGATAACTTTTGGTGCCATATTGAGCCCCATTTTAAATATGTTGGGAATAAAAGAAATGCAGTTAATGTCTTTTTCCAAAGAACTATAAATATACTCTATTGCAATGTTCTGGTGATTTTTTTTTTCGATCGGACTATAAATAGTGATTTTTACAAAAACATTATTAAGCTTATCAACAAACTTAAGGGTTTTTGTAAGCTCCAGAACAACCGTTCGCCAGAGGCTTTTTTATGGGAAATCTTACATACTTCTTAAGAGCAAACATGAATCTTATAATGTTAAAATAATGGTATCTGAGAAATGTAAGATGCTTGTTACCTGAATAAAGTAGCGATAACTGTGAAATTATTCGTCATAAAAGAAGTCAAAACACTGTAGTATTTGACTTCCATATAAAATACTAATTCACTATAACTGTACTCATCATTGCCAAAAAGCAACAGATGAAAAAGATGGTTCAGGTAATTGGCCAATGTGTATTTTTTGGATAATATAGAAGAACATCAAAATAAAAAAGCTTTTAAGAAAAACAAATAAAAGCATAATGTGCCTTTAAAACGTTATTTTTAACCCTCGGGGGGATCAATACCCCACAATCCCCTCTATACCCCCAAAGAGAATTTTACATTATTCTGAAGCTCCGCTCTTAATGTGCGACTACTTAAATAGTTGACATTTTTAGTACTGCCTGTACGGACTACTACTTAAAGCCGCATCTACACCTAGTCAAGTTTCTTATATGTCACATTTAGCTAAATAAATGGCCCTTTCAACATATTATCAGGCACATTTTTTACTGAAATGTCTTACTAAGATTTCCCAGAATTTATACCTTTGTCTATGCTAAGACTATCATATTTCTTAAAAATGTGTAAATAAAAAACGGGAAAATGATGCATTTAGCTAAAAACAACGGAGTTAATGAAAGGTGTACATTCTTTTAAAATAAATGGAAAATTTGAGAAAAAATATTTTAAGCTTAACAGTAGATACAAATTCTTTATTTGGTGATTTATTTGGTGAAAGTTCTTCACTTACTAATCAAGATCATTTAAATCCCTATTGATTCTACTATAATTCAGGGCACATGTTTGTGTCTATTTAATGCCTTGATTTTTTTGTTTACCATTGGCTTTGACTACAATATATTATTTAAAACATAATGAACTTTAATTTTCTATGACCCCAAAGTGCGGTCGTTTGCCTGATGTTAAAAAATGCATATGTACCTGTTGAACGCACTTTGGGGTCGAAATTGGACCCCAAAGTGCGTAACGCACTATGGGGTCCGACCCCAAAGTACGTAACGCACTTTGGGGTCCAACCCCAAAGTGCGTTTGACCCCAAAGTGCGGTGTTACAATGCCTCTAAAACCTGCACGTCTGTTCCGACAAATGCGGCGGCAAATTTTCACGATTTAGCGAAATCAATTTCACGACATAATAAAAATTTAGTACACAACCGAGCAAACTTGCGTGGCCTGTCATTAACAATTATCTCTTAAAAATGTTTAAAATGACGTTACGAATGATCATAAATGTCCGTCAGTCCAATAAATGGTAAAAAAATATGTCATACGCCGATTCAATTTTGATTGACACATAAACACGTTGCACATTTACATAACCTTAGCAGGAGATAAATGTTTTTTTTTATATTTATTTTATTTTTTAACGTCAAAAACACCCCGTCACTAATACAAAAAAGTCTTAAACATTTTAATTGTTTTTATGCGCTGACGGGGTACCTTTGTGCCGCATAAACAGTATTTCTTTAATGCGGAAAAAATCACCGCATAAACGACTTTGAACCAGTTTATGCGGCAAGGCCGCATTGCGGCGGCACAAGGCACCGCAAGAAATAAAATACACGTTACTGTTATACAGTTAATAATGTGGTAAGGTACCATGATTACAAATTCAAATCAAAAAAATAAACTAAAGTTTGTGCAAATCATTTTAATCCATATTTTCCAACAAGTACAAGTATATTGAAATCAAATAATGCTAATTGATACTGTAATGATTAAGTGAACAATAATATTCATAAACGACTAGTGTAACCGTAAAACTACATAAAACATGATATGGCACTAGAGTTTTAGTGCAGTTTGTGTGTTATCATTTTAAGAATAGTAAATTATAAACTTAATGTAAATGTTATGATAAAAATTATGTACAAATCTCCCATTTGTAATCAAAGAAATAAAACAAAACTTTTGGAAAGCAAACTTTCAAATATAAACGAAGTACAATGACGAAAACAAATTCTTAGTACTAATTGTGATATTTAAAAAAAATGAAATCCAATGTTATATCAGTTTCAGCTTTCACCTATCTCATATATTTTAAAACATTATTATATGACCTACAAACGTTCATGGCCTTCTATACCATATATCTACAATTTCAAACCAACGCGAAGGCGAAGGTGTAACCAGGCATTTGCCCAACGAGATTCTCCATAAAGAGGGATGATCAAAAATTAACCGGACTTTGTAAATGATTCTTAACCTGTTAAATGAATTTACATAACAATACACGGAAAATAAATCGGAATCTATCCCCTAAATGATACAAAAAATACCAACAGGAAATATTAACAAAGAAAAAAGTTATGCTGTTATTGGCATGCACATGTAAAGCAATGCGGCGCACGGTATAACTTTAAAATTGACGTTAACGACGTCACAAGCGTATTGTCCTTAACGGAGCAGATTTTTACTCATTCACGGAGTAGGCCAATATGTGGAACAGCCATGTTATTGATGCGGCGGATCCCCTGCCTATATATATATATTTCTGTACAAGTGGGTATCATATTGTATTGTAAAAGAATGGATGATGATAAAGAGCTCCTGTAATGACGCAAACTTCCGTTATTTTCTTCTGTAACTTGATTGTTGAAAAAATCGCACATGCAATTAACTATATTATGTATTACAAATAATGTAAAATAATGTTGCTGAATGATAATGTATTATACATACGAAAAAATAACAATAATACAACTATGATCAAAATTGTCATTATTTTAAAATAAATAAAACGCATAGCCAATTTGAACAGTGGCTGTTAAATTGTTGACACAATTTCTCCATAAGACTACTGCGTAAAATAAGAAAATAATTGATACAATTGTAAACCAAGAATACAATACATGTAATTAATGCATTAACTATTATCATTTTAAGATCCTCAGAGTTGACTGCACCGTCCCGTAGTTACTGTCGAACATCGTTGACAATGTCCGCAGTCAATCGACTGTCATTTTGCAACGTCTTGGCGATTGACGTCCTTGAAAATGTCTTTTTTCTGTCTCTCCCTTACTTGTTTCTATTTCTCTATTATCCTTTCTTAATCTTTTAAGCTAATCAAAAAATATGCTTTCTGGAACTTTTCCCTTGATAGCCATAATCTTTTTCTACGTTTTAAACAGCTTCTCGTCTTATATTTGACAAATTTTTCCTATTGATCGATTTTCGAGACATTCCGACGACATAGTTTTAACGCGAGTATTTCATTAACATGTGACGTTTGAATTGTGATTGTAAATATAAATATGGTTTAAATGAAGTCATTTTTACTGACAACGTCAAAGAAATGGTGCATGACGTTTTGGCGTATTTTGAAATCTAAATGTGCCATATTGTAAAATACACGCAGCATAAAGCGCCCCATGTCAAGGCGAATTTACGCACTGCGCCGGGTGTGCGTTACCATGGTTTTTGAATTCGCTCTTAAGAACAAGCTGTTTGCGTTATCAGATTAGATATAGTATCAGTTTACAGGTATTGTTTTTAGATTAAGTGTGATATATAACAATAAGTGATAGGATGAAAATTCTTCAATTGCCAGTCACAGTCCGGTTTATTTTTGATCATCCCTCGTATACGTCTTATTTCGAGAATTAGGCCACTAAATCGTCCAAAATTCATAAGCAGTCTCCTAACACTAACAACATTCGGCACATTACCCATAATATCCGGAGAAATGTAAATGCGCGGCATTTGTGCATCACACAGACTGTTCCCAAAGAAATATTGAGATAAATATAAAAAGTTATGAAAGTATAAGAATTCTGTCATAAACCTAAATCAATACACCGCATAGTTACGAATATCGATCAACAGATCAATTGGGTATTATTTAATGCTTACATGTAGTAAAGCCTATCTAGTCAGATTATGAACAGGTATAATATAAAATATATATTAAGATATAGTTCCCCCTTAGCATTAGCAAGCGGTTTGCTCAGTTACATGTATGTCAAATAATATAACAAATAGTCAAATATACATGTATATCCAAATGTTTTTGTTGATGCATTTTGTGAGAAAGACATCCTCAAAGAGAAAGTTTGATCTCACACCTGGTCCGTGGTTGAGAACCAAACCCATCCCTTTTATCAAAAACCGTTTCTATGGCCATACAAGGTTTTTGCCATAGACCGCGAAATACAACTTTTGTTTGCTTCCTAGGATATGTTTTCATGTGTAAATGGTATAAACTTTAAATGTTTTCACACTTACTTTTTGTTTCAGTGCCATCTGTTTCTTTCCTACCAAGTGCGACATTTAGCGTCAAGGGGTTGCGACATTTAGCGATAATCGATTTTTGTGCGACATATAGCGGCAACGTTGCGACATTTAACGGTAGGCGATTGCGACATATAGCGTTGATTGCGACATATAGCGTCAGCGTTGCGACATTTAGCGTTAGTTGCGACATATAACGGCGTTGCGACATATAGCGTTGCTACAGACGCCGTTGTCACTTCACTTGGTAGAGAGATAGCTTCGGATAAACCGGAAGTTAATGCAACTGTTGCACTTTTTGTCGTAGTATGGGATACCTCTGGTGATCCGAATTTCATTCCTTGAATGTTACAAGTGCATTCCATGCGCTCCTTTGTCACAAAATAAACCAAAATTCCACTACTAGAAGAGACGATGGCAGACACGATTATTGTTGTAGCAATTATCAGGTATACCGTTGATGTTTTCATGTATCCATGGCAATGGTTGTTCTTCCTAACTTTTGGTATTTTGCTCAGCAATGTGTTGTCATTTTCCTGATGCAGGATGGTATAGCCACAACTATCCTTGTCGTCAATATTTGTTTCACATAACTTTTCAAAATGTATATCTTCCATAGTGTATTCCTTTTGCCTATGAACAGTTTGGCAATTGAAGGGAATGCAGACGATCTATTTAGTTCATGGGAATATATGTTTGCCCGGCTTGATAATGTGAAGTCACAATCAGAATCTTTTCAATAAGATCGTAAGCGTTTTTGTATACATAATTTCTCTTTATTATGAATACGTTTTTCACTTCCTTATTTATTCAAACTTTTGTTTTAAATGTATTCATACTGCAGAGACCAATAGTTGATTAGTTTAGTAGCTTGGTTTCGCAACTTACAGATTATTATATGCTTTCTATATAAGGGCTTTGATTTTTTTTAAGATAAAAAAGCTAAAAGTATAGCGTTACAAACAAAGCAGTATTACATTATATTACATTACATTACAAAGCATTATT
The DNA here is from genome assembly GCF_026571515.1 of Ruditapes philippinarum. Lineage (NCBI taxonomy): Eukaryota > Metazoa > Mollusca > Bivalvia > Venerida > Veneridae > Ruditapes > Ruditapes philippinarum. The sequence continues at coordinate 30,670 of NW_026862174.1, read as the reverse complement.
AAATCTGCATATGAACTAAAATACTTCGAAAAAATCAAACTTGAGAAAAATTAACTAAACATTTATTAAAAGTAAAAGAAATGTAAAATTTAAATAAGAAATTATATTTAATGTGCGATTAATGGCAGATTTTACAGCATTTATTATTATATTTCCTACTGCGTGACTAACGCAGTACGGGCTTTTTTGCATATTTAACCTTATTTTGGTAGTTAACGTGGACTGTAAGTTCAAGATCCTGTGTGTTAATTCATGTCACACTATTTTACTTTTGAATACATTTTCAAAAGTTGCATGAACATAAGCACGAGTCTGGAGGCATGCTGTTTTAAAAGTTTACTGTATATATTTTATATCTATTTTTCATCTTGTGTGAGCGTGTGCGTGTGATGTGATTTTCTTTTTTTTATCATTTTCTTGTTTGTTTGTTTGTTTGTTTGTTTGTTGCTTTTTTTGTGTGTGTTTTCTGCTATGTGTTTTTGCTATGTGTTTTGTTCATTACTATTGTTAGCAGATGGAACAATAAAAAAATAAAAAAGTTCTTTCTTATATTGATGACGTTTTACTGAGGGGAATTAGGTTTGGCAGTATTTAGTCCATGGCTGTAAAAGAACTGAACATTAAATATTCCAGCAATTTGACTATCGTCTTGTCGCCCTGTCGCTAAGATCATTTTAGCTTTTCTCAATAAAAATGGAGTGAAGAGTAGTTGTAAATTTGTTCGAGTTTCGTAAAGGACCATAACGAGTTAACAGAACTTCAAACATTTGAAAATAACGACTAAACGGCTGTACTTGAAATCATATCAATATCTCCTAATAGATTTAATTTAAACATTTGATAAACACTTACTTAACAATTTACACTCTTAAATGTGTTTTATAGTTCATTAATTGATGTCATAAAATGTCAGGTTTTACAATGACAAACAAAACCAGGAATTTCGGTACTTTTGTAAAATTACATTATAACTATATTCCCATCAATAACAGTACATTTATCTTTGAAAGAAATTTACATAAATGAAAAAAAAATTGAGGGTCAATTCCTATTGTCGAGTTGTTCACAAAGACCCAGTAAATAAGCTCGAAATAATGTACAATTTATCTTCATTCAACAAGAAGTAAAAAAAAACTCACCTGTTGACTTTTACTAGTATATCATTATTTGGGCTAAAAAGCAAACAAATTATATGTATATGAAATAATGTAAAACCAATATACGTCTTTAAGCGATGATAAGCATTTTTGTTTTGTTTAAAAAAATGGCTTATTATCGAAGTGTACTTAACATAAATAATCATAAAAGTTTTAACGATATTTTTGAATGACAACCGATGTTCAAATAAAGAATATGAACTGACATGTTCAGACTGGTTTCTTTCTTCTTTCCTGGAAGCAAATCTTTAGTTGTATATAAAGGGATCAACTATTCATAAATATTCATAAGTCCTGGACTATTTGACAAGTAAGTATTACATGCCGCCTCTTAAAATAGTCGATTTTTTTTATTTTAATTTTTATATTCATTATCCATATAATGCAATAATATAATTAATTAAATATTGCGCATAGCTTAACTATAAATATATAGAGGATATTAATTTTTTTATATAAATACAGGATATTTTTTTTCATCAAGTGGTATGAAAATAAATACATTTTGTATTTCATGAATGGCGGTAGCCACGAGTGAAATATGATAATTTTCATATCACAAGATGAAAATAAATCCTGTATTTATAGAAAAAACTTGAATTTTCTGTTTATTATATACATTTTTCAGTTTTTGACATTTTGATTTGAAAGATTGTGTTTTGGCTAAATATTTTAGAAAGTATTCCGACAAGACACCAGTGAAAATACTGAAAATATGTTTCACTGCATTGAAAAATATTTTTTTTTTTACAGTGAAAATACGGAAAAATGAGAATACGCATTTTATTTCGTCAATATTTCTCAAAACATGTATTTCATTCAAAAGTATATAATAAATTGGTTTATTTCTAATATTTAAATACTTATTATGAACATATTGTTTTATTTTGATTTTTTAAACAGTTCGACATATAATAATATATCTTGCCGTTTGAAAAAAATACTTGTCAGGAAACAGAGAAATATAAAGAACCAATCTCATTTATAAAAAAGTAGAAAAGTGTACAACTGTTTTCCGTATGTTAAAGCCGCATGCCTCAAGATGAGCCAAAATATTTAAAAGAATCAAATTTGAGAAAAAAGTACATTGTAATTTACGTGTAGTGTAAGTGCAGTTTGTAATGTGTAAAAAACTTCTTTGTTCATTGCACATATTGAACTTTTAGATACATTTTCAAAATTTTCATGAAAATCATCATGAATCTGGAGGCTTTAAACATGATAATATAAGATCTGTAAAAAAATGATAAAAAAATGAAAAATTGATAAAGTCATTTTTTCTGAAGAAGACAAAAAGAAAAGCGTTTGTATTTCTTGAACTAATTATATATGTAAGATCTGTATACAAACATAAATATTTCAACATTAGATGCATAATTTGCAATATCTAATTTTTTTTTACAGGAAACAGGAGTTAACTTTCTAAAATGGGCGTTGTAAAAGACTTTCGAGAGGCTTTTAAAGGCGTTTGCCCGTGTTTACATGCACGTAACTCCTTCGAGTGGTGTTCTAGAGTGGGATTAGGGGTTATTTTCCTCCTCGTTCTGCCGTCACAAACCGTCGGAATGTTCACATCACACTGGGTGTACAGTGACAATTGTTCAGATGTTAATTTACTGTATAAAGATTGTGGTAATGCAACAATTAGTGGTCCAAACGGTAAGAATTGGTATTCTATTTATAAATACCCATAAACATACATTTATTAGAAGAGTTTGTAAGGTTTAATTGATGTCATTGTCAAAACAAATCAAAATCAAAACATTTTTCATGTCATTAAAGTAAAACTTAATTCCATAATCCTTCAAAAAATAAATGAAAAATAAAATGATATATAATAAAATAGAATTAATATAAATAATAACTTAACTGAATGATATTCTCATTTCAAAAGCATAAACATTATCAAATTAGCGAGCCAACATTGTTTAGATACATCAACTACAGTCAACCCTGTGTTAAAGCCATCTCTTAATAAAGATCACACTGTAAATAAAGGACACTCCTCACAATCTCTCATTAATCTAAAAACACAAATCATAACTTCCAAATAAAGACCACTTGGTCTCTCCATCGGATGACCCTTGGTTACAGGTTTAACTGTATATATGACACTTTGACTTGATAAAAATTTAAGATCCATGTATTACAGCATTGATATTTTTTGTATCTGACAGCTTTAGGATCATCTGCATTTGGACTGCAAGTGGCTTCTTATATTGTCCTGCTAGGCACCATACTGGTTTACATCTGTATATTATGTTGCTTCTACAGAAATGACGAAATTGAAAAAGAGAATCCAATTGGAAAGTTTTGTTTTCCTTGCTTTATTCCTATAGGATGTCTGGTGTCAGGTGAATAATTTGGTTTATACATAAACAAAACTGTTTGTGATTGACATCTTTCAATTTTAAAATGTACCTTGCTATTTGTTTACTAAATAGATTTTAAAATACTGAAACTGGGTTGACAAAAGTATAGACTAAGTGTGCCAAGTGGCGGCATGGAAGAGTGCATGGTTAGCGCGTCGGACTAGTAACCTTAGGCCGCGGATAGCTAGTCGCATGGCTTCAAATCCCATCAGGCGCAAGTTGTCGTTTCCTTGTGCTCATTGTTCCGTACAATATGGTTCCAGGAACGAATCCGAGAGTGTGTCTATAAGCTTATAGCTTTCTGCACAATCAAACTAAAATAAATTACGTATGAACGAACAGTATATGTACAGATTTCCATAACAATGATGTCATATGCACGTAAATACATTGTATGGTATAAACCACATTATATCTTGTCCCCTACCGCTTTCCCTACTTATTGGTTTTATTATTGTTATATAGACCGTGACAGGATTTGTTTTTGTTTTTCGTCAGCTGCATGGAAATAAACAACCTGCCATTTGACCAGCGTGGATATTCTTACTATCTTTGTTTAGTCTCTGGTGTAGTTCTGTTCTCCATGGGCCTCATTTTCTTTCTTGGTTACTTCGTACATGCATATAGAAACAAATGCACATGCTCTGAGTATAATGTATAGCTTGTTAAGACTGCGAAAAGTGAGCATTGCTTTGTACGCCATCTTAACATTTTGAAACTGTGCAGTATACAATATATAGTACCCGTCATGTAATAAAATGTCTATTCTTTTTACTGCTCTGTCACTTACAGATTTGTTAAGTCTGTTGTTGTTTTATATGCTATCAAATTAGAAATAAATCTTTTTGTCGTGAATGCCACATTATGTTATTATAATCATCTATCATTTCATGTACTTTGACACTCGGAATATATTGCCCCCAGCCCCTGCCACCCCCACTCATCTAATCCTCTAATCAAGAGGTTAAAAAACACATTTTTACATTACAACCTGGGAAATATACAATTGAGCATAAGCACAACTCACTGATCTCTCTATTATGACAACGGTAAAAGTTTGTACTCTAGGATTAGATTGGTGGGGACCCAAATTTGTCGCCTTCAAGACAACATCTATATGTAATTGATACCGTAAGAGGAATAGGTGTGCATAGTATTTACAGACTCGGGTGGCGATTTGAAAACCGAGAGTGTATCTTACCTAGCTACATGAACTTTTGTTTTTCCAACCAAACTGTTTTTGGCTCGGCTTTTTATTAATATTATTCGCTACGCTCTCCCGGTTTTCAACGCAAGTTTTAGAGCAATCTGAGCAATTTCCGATGCAATTTTGTTTTTTAACTTGAAAAAAAATTGGGGGAGTAAAATGTTACAGACATTGTTTAAATATTGGTTTTAGAAAACTGTGCTTGTGTTTTGGATATAAAATCGCTTTTACCAAATGAACCTATCTGAAGATACACGTCATATAATTAAATCAAAGAAGAAATTTTCGTAAATTTTGACCTTAAATATGACCTTTATAAAGATAGGTGAGTCATCCATCATAATTATACACCATCTTATTTTTACCAAAACATTAATTAGTAAGGTGGAAATTTAAAGTTCAGTGGCAACAAAATGAGTTTTTTTTTAAAATATTTTGTTGTTGTTTTGTTTTATTTTTGTAACTTGGTTAAAAGTCGCACCAAAATAGCATAGTCATATGGCGACTTGCCAGTTTTACTGGTGGATGAGACTTGTACAGCACGTACATTATTTCAGGCACAAACTGGTCCCTGAACCACCCACATTCCGTAAGCTGGCTGGATAACGGTCTCACATAAAGAATCTGAAACCTCTAGCGCGGCTCGAACCTACAGCGGTGAGAGGCAAGTGGTTTGAAGTCAACAACTTTAACCACACGATCACGAATTTGGTAACGATGGACCGAAGGCGATTTGTATGTATGTTGTCAACCAATTCTGTTTTCAGTCCAGATCTTCACTCCGAACATCGGCTGAACCTTGAACTTTTAGACCCGAATGCTTCGGGGCCAGTTCTTACTACGTAAGTCTTTGGGAAAACTTGACCAAAAGTAAAGAGGTTGTTGACAAGGATTATTTTAATACCTTATATCTATACTCTTGAGAAACTTTTAGGTTTTTCTAAATGCTTATATATATACTCTTGATAAAACACCGGTTGTAAAGTAACAGTTAATCAATCATTATTTAGAAACTTAAGTTAATTGAACTTCAAACATCTGAAAGTTACGATTGATTTGAGTTAATATAGGTCATTGAAATCATATTGATATCTCATAAGTAATATATTAGAGTACTTAACGAACACTTACTTATGTAGACCTTTAGACTTTGATATCTTCTGAAATGACTCTTATATTTGAGAAAAACAGTTTACATTGATAACTTATCAAATATATGCCAGGTCAATAATTTAACATAGAGACCTATGGAAATTATGTACAATTTTATTCATCAACAAAAAAAATGTGCACAAAACTTAATTACTTATCTTCATTTTGAATATTTAAAGCTAATATCAAGATAAAATTATATAGCGACGTTTTGTTCCTTACTTGGACGAATATAGCATATTTATTTTTCATTATTTCACATTGAAAACTCCATCACTTTCTATGCTGTGTGAAACCAGGGTCTTTCAAATAAAATTTAGAATCTATATAAAAGTCTCTAGTGAAACTATATATATATAGGGACTCCACTGAAGTTTTTTTGACATGAAGGGACTGAAAATATTTTTTCGGGATAAATGTTACATTTGATGTTGGTCAAGACCAATAATCTTTGTGCATAATTTAAGATCATTTGCTCACTCCTTTTTTTCTAGAATAATTTTTCAAATTGTTAAAAACGACCCCATACTAAAATTTAAAGTATTGTAACGTTGTTCGTCCAATTTGGACTAAGATAAGAACAATAATACGACTTTCAATTTATTTCTAATTACATTTCTTAACTATCTTTGCATATCAGTCTTATATATTTATGTAAGAAATTCAAACTTTATGTTTTTAGGTTTTTATAGACATCAGCAGAGTCCCTTTAAAACTCTCGGATGCACTTTCTTGATGCAACTAACTAAGAGGTTGAGCTTTTCAACATCTTTATTTATACGTGAATTGCTTTAAGTGTCTAAACACGTTAAAATTATTTCATCTCTATACATTTTAAGTAGGCTGCCGTAAACAATTCGCAATGAAAAAAAATGGGTAGGTCATTTCTATATCACGAGACGATATTTTATGTTTCAGGAGATGCATTACCACAGAAACATACGGAAGAGCATTAGTGCATCTTAAAATTGGGATGAATATTGAAACTTAAGGTATGATTTGAGTTTTTCTAGAGACAAAACAATGAATGCTATGATCTCCAATTGAACGAAAATCAATAGGATTCTCAGGCCTAAGGTAAAGCGTCTGTTGACGTAGATTAAATTGAAGCATGCAACAAATATTTATTTTGTAGTTAGTTGTTCTAAAACGTTATCCTTTGGCTCACAGGTGAGATACTTTACAAAATATTTATATAGTGATTTGAATTCCGTGTTTTTAAATAACTTTATGATGTCTTAAATGAAAGAATCTTTGATTTGTAATGTGTTTTCGCGATAATTTTTTACTCGTTTTGCAAATTATTAGTTTCTGTGATTGCCCATTTTTAATGATTTAAAAAACAACATAAAAAAAACTGCACTGGTTAATCAAAGAATTTACTTGAGAATCGTTTTCAATTAATGATTTACATGCCAAGCATATAAATAAAATTAAGGAATGCATGAACTATGAAGTAGTGGCAAAATATTGCCAAAAGATGAAGGGCTTAAAAATGGCTTAGTCGTTCCATCAGAGCCCAGAGTCTTCCTAAAGGTAAATTCTTAAGGTTGCTGTTTGTGCTCTTTTCTGTTTATTTATACTTTCCCCATGAATGCACACATATGGGCCAGTATGTATACAAACTTGCTGGTTCAGTCATAGTCCTATAAATATGACGTCGCTTTGAGATATTTTTGCTTCTGGGCAAAGCAACGTCATATCGAAATTGCTTAAAAACCCATAGCATGTTCCGCCAGAAAATCGGGCGGAACGAAAAACAATGAAGACAGCGTGTATTTACATAATTTTTTACCTATTTATGAACAAAACTAAAAAACAAATACCTTTTGTCAAAATAATTAAACTGTCACATCCGAAAAATCATGATTAAATCCTCTCATGTAATTAAATTCGTTATAGAGCTGATAAACAAATGGCGGCCGTAAAGTGCGCGAAATCTGATTGACTTATTCAAATGCAAGCTAATAATAAGTCAGAAGATTCTAACAGAATATTTTTTAACGAGATAATTGCCCATGCACCGTCAGCGTGTTCGAATATATTTTTCCGTCCAAAAATTTGGAATCAATCTGCAAAGCGCCTTACTTAACCAGTATGGCAAATAGACAAAAATAGATTGATGTTTATATTTTATTTGATAGGTACATTGTTTGAGAGTTTTTGTTTATGATTGAGCATGAAATTGAAAGAAAATAAGATAAGCTGTTGAATAAAGCTTAAAAGGCAAGACAATAGACATTTTTTAAATTCTTTATGATGCTATGTGTTTATGAGCAATACCTATTAGACATCAGGCTTGACCGACATAAACTATAATAAGCCTGTAACGTCTAATATATTGGACTAGTTCAGTCATAGAGCTCACATCAGCAGCAACTTTTCATGCCTATCTTTTAAGTCTGTTCTTCTTATGGCGATGGTAAGTTGGGATGTCAATACTTCCAAGCCATCATCTAACAAAAATTGCTCTTGTTAGCGCAACCCTCTTGAGTTAGTCATAACAAAGTAATCAATCATCTTGTACTTGAAATGACTTGACCTACAGAGTGCATTCTCCATTATGTGCCTGCCTTGGAAGGGATTTGCAGAAGATGGCTTACAGACTTCAGCATATGAATGTACCTGTTTATATACTGTGATATGACGTGAATGTCAAAGGCTATAGAGCCTGAGAAAGTGCTCCAAAAATTTTGTATGTAGCAAAACTTATTTTTTTTTTTGAACATTGAAGAATCTATCAATGCAGGGCTGAAATATTGTATTTTTTTACAATTTATTTAGTTAAGATGTCTGAATCAGAAAGTGACACCAGTGTTGAAAAGGTTCAGGAGAAAAGAGTTTTTGTTGGAGGATTGTTCCCCGAGGTCACAGATGATGAATTAAAGAGTCGATTTGGAAGATTTGGGACTGTTAAAGGTGTTGAGATTAAAATAAGGAAGGATAGCAATGGTATGTCTGTCTTTTATCTTTAATTGTTTGTATTGTCATCACAGCATAAAAACAAGAACATACAAGGTTAAAAATGAGTCATTTTTTATGCAAAAGTGTTATTGTTTTGTCAAGCTGTGTTGATCTTTCTGTTTTAAGTGCTAAAGAATAAAGAAAACTCTGAGGTTAGTGAAAATACTTGTCTCTAAAATCAGCTTTTTTCTTGTTTTGATTTTTACATTTTTTCTTGATTTTTAGCTCGACTATACGAAGTATATGGAGAGCTGTCCTACTCGCCCCGGCGTCGGCGTCCGCGTCCAGATTTTAGATTAAAGTTTTGGTGCAGTAAAATATTTTTCACTATAACTTTGTCATTTCTTAAGGTATCAACTTCAAACTTCAAATATATGTTCCTTATCATCAACCACATGTTATGTGACAAGGTTCATAACTCTAGCACCAATATTTTCAGATTTATCTCCCCTTGAACTTAGAATTTTCCTTAAAAAATACTATTTTTTACTTATACTTCTTTATTTCTTAAGGGATCAACCTCATACTTCAAATATATGTACATTATCATCATCCCCATCTTATGTGACAAGGTTCATAACTCTAGCATCAATATTTTCAGATTTATCTCCCCTTGAACTTAGAATTTTCCTTAAAAAATACTATTTTTACTGATACTTCTTTATTTCTTAAGGGATCAACCTCATACTTCAAATATATGTACATTATCATCATCCCCATCTTATGTGACAAGGTTCATAACTCTAGCACCAATATTTTCAGATTTATCTCCCCTTGAACTTAGAATTTTCCTCAAAAAATACTATTTCTTACTGTTTCTTCTTTATTTCTTAAGGGATCAACCTCATACTTCAAATATATTTACGTTATCATCATCCCCATCTTATGTGACAAGGTTCATAACTCTAGCACTAATATTTTCAGATTTATCTCCCCTTGAACTTAGAATTTTCCTCAAAAATACTATTTCTTACTGTTTCTTCTTTATTTCTTAAGGGATCAACCTCATACTTCAAATATATTTACGTTATCATCATCCCCATCTTATGTGACAAGGTTCATAACTCTAGCACCAATATTTTCAGATTTATCTCCCCTTGAACTTAGAATTTTCCTCAAAAAATACTATTTCTTACTGTTTCTTCTTTATTTCTTAAGGGATCAACCTCATACTTCAAATATATTTACGTTATCATCATCCCCATCTTATGTGACAAGGTTCATAACTCTAGCACCAATATTTTCAGATTTATCTCCCTTTGAACTTAGAATTTTCCATAAAAAATATTATTTTTGACTGTAACTTATTTATTTCTAAAGGGATCAACTTCATACTTCAAATGTATTTACGTTATCATAATCCACATCTTATGTGACAAGGTTCATAACTCTAGCACCAATATTGCAAGAATTATCTCCCCATAAACTTAGATTTATTTACTAGAAAAATGTTATTTTTTATTTTAACTTTTTTATTTTTAAAGGTTTCTACCTCAAACTTCAAATACTTATTCCTTATCATCAATTACATTTTATGTGACAATGTTCATAACTCTTGATGCAATATTTACAGATTTATCTCTCTTTGAACTTAGGTTTTCTTAAAGAAATATAATAACTTCTTTATTTTTTAAGGTATCTACTTCAAACTTCAAATATATATTTCTTATCATTACACAAATGTTGTGTGGTAAGGTCCATAACTCTAGCATGACTATTTCTAAAATTATTCCCCTTGATCTTGGAATTTATGTTAACAAATGTTATTTTTTTACTATAACTTAATACATAATTATACATAATTGATTTTTCTTTCATAGTTTTGTCCTCCTTACTGCGTCCAGTATTTTATTAGTCGAGCTTCGCTGTCTTCTGTGACAGCTCTTGTTTGTAACCTGCTCATTAAAGGGAAGGTTCTGATAAGTTATTGACATGAAAAAATACAACTTATTATCAATTATTAAGAAGAGGAACACAGGAAATAATATTTCCATTTTTGTTACTCAAGTAACTGATTTATAAGGGACAGTCAAATCAGAAATTGTTGTAAAATTCATCTATGTATTTGCATGTTTTTGTATTTTCATTTTAGTCTGCCGGCATAACTGAATCATTTTTTGCTACATATAATTTCTCTAACATTTGATCTTTACCATTCAGTGCAATGTTCCTTAGTCACTCACTGCTGATTCATAAATCATGTAGGATTAGTAGAGCTGTCATTGATTCAACGATATTATCGATATCGGATGACAAATATCAGCAATACACCAATATGTTGATAATTACATATAATTACTTTTTAGCTCGACTATACGAAGTATACGGAGAGCTGTCCTACTCGCCCCGGCGTCCGCGTCCAGATTTCAGATTAAAGTTTTGGTGCAGTAAAATATTTTTCACTATAACTTTGTCATTTCTTAAGGTATCAACTTCAAACTTCAAATATATGTTCCTTATCATCAACCACATCTTATGTGACAAGGTTCATAACTCTAGCACCAATATTTTCAGATTAATCTCCCCTTGAACTTAGAATTTTCCTTAAAAAATACTATTTTTTACTGTTACTTCTTTATTTCTTAAGGGATCAACCTCATACTTCAAATATATGTACCTTATCATCATCCCCATCTTATGTGACAAGGTTCATAACTCTAGCACCAATATTTTTAGATTTATCTCCCCTTGAACTTAGAATTTTCCTTAAAAAATACTATTTTTTACTGTTACTTCTTTATTTCTTAAGGGATCAACCTCATACTTCAAATATATGTACCTTATCATCATCCCCATCTTATGTGACAAGGTTCATAACTTTAGCACCAATATTTTCAGATTTCTCTCCCCTTGAACTTAGAATTTTCTTTAAAAAAATTTTTTTTATGCCACCGCAGCATCTGCGATGCGGTGGCATATAGCGATTCACCTGTGTGTGTGTGCGTGTGTGTGTGTGTTAGTGTGTGTGTTTGTGTGTGTGTTATATAGATTATATAGTGAACTTAAAAAATCTTCTTTTGAAAAACCACTAGTCCAATTTCAACCAAACTTGGCAGGATTGTTCCTTGGGTGAAGGGCTTCCAAAGTTGTTCAAAGAATTTCATTCCATGCAGAAATCTGGTTGCCATGGCAACCAAAAGGAATTATAAGAATAAATTAAAAAAATCTTCTTGTAAAGACCCAAAAGGCCTAGAGCTTAGATATTTTGCATAAGGCATTGTCTGGTAGACCTCTAACAAGATTATTCAAATTATAGCCCTGGGGTCAAAAATGGCCCCGCCCAGGGGGTCATTGATTTTCACTATGTACATATAGTAAAAACTTAAAATACCTTCTTGTAAAAACCCAAAAGGCCTAGAGCTTAGATATTTTGCATAAGGCATCGTCTGGTAGACGCTAACCAAGAATGTTCAAATTATAGCCCTGGGGTCAAAATCGGCCCCGCCCCGGGGTCATTGATTTTCACAATATGTACATATAGTAAAAACTTAAAACACCTTCTTGTAAAGACCCAAAAGGCCTAGAGCTTATATATTTTGCATAAGGCATTGTCTGGTAGACCTCTACCCAGGTTGTTCAAATTATAGCCCTGGGGTCAAAATCGGCCCCGCCCCGGGGGTCATTGGTTTTCCTTATATGTATATAGTAAAAACTTATAGTAAAAACTTCAAAAAAAAATTCTTCTAGCAATTGACAAATGCTAGAGGTTAGATATTTTGCATGAAACATTGTGTATTAAACCTCTAGCAAGATTGTTCAAATTATAGCCCTGGGGTCAAAATTGCCCCCGCCCTTGGGGTCATTGATTTCAATATATACATATAGTAAAAATTAAATAAATCTTATTGTCTGAAGGTACAAGGCTTAGAGCTTTAATATTTGTTAAATAATATCATCTAAAGGTACTTTACAAAAGTTATTCAAATTTTGCCTCTTGTGTCAAAATTAGCCCCGCCCCCGGTGGCCATAGGTTTTCCTTATATGTATATAGTAAAAACTTAAAAAATCATCTCTAAATTTACAAAGGCTAGAGTTAAGATATTTTGCATGAAACATTGTGTAGTGAACCTCTTGCAAGATTGTTCAAATTATAGCCCTGGGGTCAAAATTGGTTCCGCCCCGGGGGTCATTGATTTTCTGATTGGACGCGAAGCTTTATCACTGAATCCAATATAACGCTTTTATATCAAAACCGATATCAAAGGTCCAACACTTAAATTTGTGTCGCCACAGAGCGGTTTTCCCCCAAATCAGTACACTTTGAATGAAGGGGAGATTACTGCATTTAGGACACCCAATGCTACAATTTATTTAAAGGTATTCTATGCACATCTTTCGAAATTAATTGAAATCTATGAAATTCTCACAAAATATGTCTAGTTTGAATAAAGAATGTGCAAATTATGTATGGAAAGCTGCAGTAACCATTATGGGTCAATTAAAATTGGCCCTTTTTAAAAAAAAAAAAAAAAACCTGTCAGTTTTTTAATGACATTATACATTCAAATTTTGTCCACCTGTATAGTTTAAAACACAACAATTCTGCTTTGTGGTGAAGCTAAACTATGTTAATTCTTTATTAATAGAGAGTGTGTAGCAATAATAAGTATTTTCAATTTTAAATATTAAATATGAGTATAGGATACCTCTATTAAAAGCCCTAATTTTAAACAGTTCCAGTCCATACTGACTACTCTTTAAAACATGCTTGTGCTTATGCGGTACTCTCGTCAGCAAAAAAAAAAATTGTTCATATAAGAATAAATCAAATCATTTTCTTAAAGGCTTTAACTTACAACTGTGGTGGAGCAGTACCTTTAAATCATGATCACAATGTAGAAAAATATCGGGTTTTTTTGTTGTTGTTTTTTCCGCGGATCCTTAAAATTTCCATTCATTAACGTATTTAAAAAAGTGGTGTGAAGATTAAAGATTTAAAATGCATTTCAGCGGTCGAGTTTTTAACATTTACGTACGTATTGTCCGGTATATAAATGACCTGAGAATAAGTTTTCCTTTTAAAGAAATGTTAATTTTTGACAAACCTTTAGATTCTTACTTTACAGTTACAGTAGGCTTTTCAGGCGTTGAAGTTAACTTTGTAAATCTACAAATTCAATTCATAAACTTAAGCTTTAACCAATTGATGTCATCCGCTTTTAGATATCCATTCAAATTTATTTACTTCGTGATAAAACATTGACAACACTGAATATGTATGGAGCACTGTTAAGTCCATTTCTATGAAATAAGTTGAATTAGAAAAACAAGAACACGGTGCTACGATCATAGTAATGCTAATAATAATTATTGCACGTGATTCAATTCAGTGCAAAATGCTGTTAAAGGCCCATCATGCTTCTGAAATGCTTTTATTTTTATTTCTTAAAAATCCTTTTTTTTAATTTGATGTACTTTTATAGTTTCCAAAATGTAAATCATTGGCCAATTACCAGAACCATCTTTTCATGTGTTGCTTTTTGGCAATACGTATAGTGAATTAATATTTGATTTGGATGTCAAAATGCTACTATGTTTACATTTTGCTACTTTAATGACAAGTTATTTCACATTTATCGTTACTTTTTTCAGGTAACAAAACTCTTTATAAACTTTCTCTAAAACCGCTACTTAATCATTATAGAATATATGTTATCCTTTCTAAAGAAGTAACCATGATTTGTTTCTGAGGCATAAAGTATATAACACATAGGTTCAAATCTTTTTATAATTGTACACTGATTCATTATGTGTGTTTATTGTGATATCTTTAAGATTGTGCATATATTTATACAATGAAATATCAACCTAAAAAAATCATTACGAATGTATATTCTATTTTGACTGTTTCACAGTGAAATAAAAGCTTATACTTTCATTTTTACAGTAGCTGACAGCATCATCTAAAATGAACATTTAATCAGGTATTCACACGCATGTCATGATCACAAAATATTTCTACTGGTCTGCACTTTCGTTACCGTCATATCCACACATAAAAATGTAATTTTGTATTCATATGGTAAACAAAAATATACATTTTAATAAACTTATTCTCAGGGCTAAAATCTCGTACATACTTTTGACATAGTATAATCAAATGTTTATGGTCTGATAATATTGATAAATGACAATCTGTAAGAAATACTGCAAACTTATTAAGACGTAACACAAAATATTTAAACTAAGTTTACCATGGCTGAGTATTTCTTGTTTGCAAATACAATGTAAATATTCATGTTTGCTTTATGTTGATAGCACTTTCAGGACACCGTATTTACAACATTTACAACATGTAAAACGTTATCTCTAATCGGTGTTTTGTTAACATACACATAACGATCGGATACGCCATATAAATTTATAACACTGATGTTTCAAGTTAGTGTTTGGATATAAACTTTTTGTAGGACATTCGAATACAATGGCTAGCACGAATATGGCTGATATAGTTGATACACCGTTTGAAGAGTTGGGAGCAGTTGGGGGGCTTCTTGACAGTAAAGAAGGTTCGGTTATAAATACGAATTTTAAGTGTGAACCATGTCTCTTTGAAAACATTGAAAAAGAAGCAAGTACATTTTGTACGGATTGTTCCGAGCATTTATGTGCTAGTTGTGCTCGTGAACATAAAAAGAATAAACTGTCAAGGAATCATAAGTTGTTCGAAGGTGAGATTATTTCAGATAAATTTACAACAATTGCGGCAATGAAAAAAATGATGAATTGCGCTGACCATCTCGACACTGTTGTGACGTATAAATGTGAAGATCACGAACAATATGTTTGCATCACGTGTTTAGCAGAGTGTCACCGTAAATGTAATACGGTTAACGAAATCGCAAAAGCTACTACCCCTGTAAATGAGGACATACATGCCCGTGTAGAAGAAATATTATCTCAACTACAAGACACTGCAACGGCTTCAAAAAGAGAATCAGAAGAAAATATAACCACTTATAAAGATCAGCTGTCTAAAGTGAAATTACAACAACAAAGTCTTTTCAAAAGTATTTATGAAAAATTGTCACAAGCAAAGGCCAATCTTGTGTCCGAAACACTAAATCTTGTCACAAAAGAAGTGTATGATCATGAAAGGAATTTAACAAAATGTAAAGAAGCAGATGTCGAAGGAGAAGAATATAGAAAGGTATTTGAATTTGTTATGAAATTTGGGAACTCTGCTGAGAGGTGTGTTATCCCTGATCTTATATTGCACAGAGCAAAGGATTTATATGAAACCATCAAAGCAGAATGTATGACAGAAATGAAGTCACTTAGTTTTGAAACAACACTTGACATGGAAACAATCAGAAATGTTGCAATCATATCAATGGTGCCCGCGTCTCTGAATGAACAACAAGGAGCAAACACTGATGTAAGTGTCTCCAGCGACGAAATCCCTAGACCAGTTCATACATTAGAAGAAAAGGCAGAATCATCGGCGCAAATAGGTCCATCAAAATGTAATGCCACTACGCAAACTGATGAAGTGGCTTTGCAGACTGGCCATTTTGACACACCTGGCAGATCCAGCAGTTCAAATATTACACAAAATCTCACTGAAAATGTGAAAATCCAAAGTTTGATGAATAGAAACATAAATCAGGAGGGAGTTTTTTATAGAGTTCGATGCCCAGGAGATAATGAATGTTGTAGTATTTATGCTATAGAAATTCTGCCTGACGAACGTTTAATTATGATTGATAACGCCAACAAGAATCTAAAACTCTTTAAAGAAAATTTTTCTCTAGTATTTACAAAAGGTCTAAATGATCAACCTATTGACATGTGTCATGTTAATGACAAGACAATTGCAGTTTCTTTTGAAAAATCAATTGAAACGTATGACATTGAAACAAATAATGCTCACAGAGTAGGCCAATTTCCGACAAAAGGTGATATATTTGGTCTTGATAAAGTTGGTAATGTCCAGAACATTGCCATTCTTTTTGAAGAAAACAAAATACCTTTTATTGAAATTAGAGATGCGAGAACAGGTCGCATATTTAATACAGTCAGTTTTGAAAAATCATGTGGCGTTCCTTATCAGTTTGGAGATGATGGAACTCTGCAAATGCTTTTCAGAGGCACTAATGCAATATTTGTTTCAGAATTTGACAAATTTCACTGTTTCAAAAGTACCAGCACTACTGGTTGTGCCGATAATAATGAAAACGTTCAAGAATCTTGTTTCTACAAAAGCCGTGCTGAGAGCTATTTGAAATTTATAACAGATTTGACAGCAGACGACGAAGGTAATATTTATGTGTGCGGGCGTGAATCTTACAATGTACATCAGATTTCAAAAGATGATTACAGAAGAAACAGAATTTTAATCAGCAACATCAAATTACCCTTGTCGGTTGGTGTGAATAGCAAAAAGGGTTACGTGGTTATTGGTTGTGATGAAGATGACTATATACATGTATATAACTTTTTTTAGATATATATTTTACAAATAGAACAATAACCATGAACTTGGGCAAACACTTGACTGTTGTTGAATTTAGGACAATATACACTCTTGGTGCGATTTATTTGCATAATTTACAATATACCGGTACATGTATTATGTATTTTAGTTGATTTGCGTTCTCTTTTTTATGACTTTTTAGCTCACCTGTCACTTTGTGACAGGGTGAGCTTTTGTGATCGCTTTTCGTCCGGCGTCCGTCCGGCGTCCGTCCATCGTCCGTAAACTTTTACTTTAAATGACATCTCCTCATAAACCACTGAGCCAATTTCATCCAAACTTCACAGGAATGTTCCTTTGGTGGTCACCTTTGAAAATTGTTCAAAGAATTTAATTCCATGCAAAACTCTGGTTGCCATGGCAACCAAAAGAAAAAACTTTAAATATCATCTTCTATAAAACCAAAAGAGCTAGAGCATAGATATTTGGCATGAAACATCTTCTAGTAAGTGTCTACCAAGTTTGTTCAAATAAAAGCCCTGGGGTCAAAATTGGCCCCGCCCCAGGGGGTCATTGATTTTTCCTATATGCATATAGTAAAAACTTTAAAAATCTTCTTTTAAAGAACCCAAAGAGCTAGAGCTAAGATATTTAGCATGAAACATCTTCTAATGAGTGTCTACCAAGTTTGTTCAAATAAAAGCCCTGGGGTCAAAATTGGCCCCGCCCCAGGGGGTCATTGATTTTTCCTATATGCATATAGTAAAAACTTAAAAATTTTCTTTTAAAGAACCCAAAGAGCTAGAGCTAAGATATTTGGCATGAAACATGTTCTAATAGATGTCTACCAAGTTTGTTCAAATAAGAGCCCTTGGGTCAAAATTGGCCCTACCCCAGGGGGTCATTGATTTTCCCTATACGAATATAGTAAAAACTTAAAAATCTTCTTTTAAAGAACCCAAAGAGCTAGAGCTAAGATATTTAGCATGAAACATGTTCTAATGGGTGTCTACCAAGTTTGTTCAAATAAGAGCCCTGGGGTCAAAATTTTCCCCGCCCCAGGGGGTCATTGATTTTCCCTATATGAATATAGTTAAAACTTAAAAATCTTCTTTCAAAGAACCCAAAGAGCTAGAGCTAAGATATTTAGCATGAAACATGTTCTAATGGATGTCTACTAAGTTTGTTCAACTAAGAGCCCTGGGGTCAAAATTGGCCCCACCCCGGGGGACATTGATTTTCCTTATATGTGTATAGCAAAACTTAAAAATCTACTTGGAAATAACCCGAATAGCTAGAGTTTAGATAATAAGCATGAAACATCTTCTAGTAAGTATCTACAAAGATTGTTCAAATAAAAGCCCTGGGGTCAAAACTGGCCCTGCCCCAGGCCCTGTCATTGTTTTTAAATACTAGTATATGTGTAAAGAAAAAACTTAAAAAATCTTTTTTTCAAAAACCCCAACAAGCTAGACCTTAGATGTTTAGCATGAAACATCTTCTAATGGGTGTCTACCAAGTTTATTCAAATAAAAGCCCTGGGGTTTAAACTTGCCCCGCTCCGGGGGGCCTATATACAGGTGAGCGGATTCAGGGCCATCATGGCCCTCTTGTTTATCTTTATCGTTTGTTATATAAACAGTCAGTACACTGAGCCTGCAAATTGTGAACACATTTTGTTCAGCATTTTGAATATACAGAACAATGAAATATTTATATTTTTCTATTGAAACGACAGCCAATAACGGCAGGGCAGTTTTTCGCGGATCGGGACCATTTATAGGCCATAAAGTTTAGTTGGTCATTGTATGAAACATTCTTTCTGCTGGAATCAGTCATAGCAAATGTTTATAGTTAAAATCACAACGCTTCACTGTCCAGCACACGATGGCTTGATCTTTTTTTATCAAGAAAATGTCGTCAAAAAATAAAGTTACACCGTAATTATGTTGAATCATTTAATATATGAAATTAAATGGTCTATATGTTTTTTTGCTCATAGCAAACTGGCTTATCAATAGTTTTTGGCACTTTAGCACCTTTTCCTTACCGTTCTGGCTATTAGCTTTACAGTGAAAACATAACACATATTAAATGTTAATATACTCTTAGAAGTCTTACATTACCCTTAAAAATCGTACAGTTATTAATATTTTATGGGTTTAAATGTCGCATCAACACAGTATAGGTTATATGACAACCTCCCAGCTTTACTAGTGGAGGAAGACCCCCAGACCCCAAGTGCCCCTCTGTACATTATTTCAGGCAAACTGAGCACCTGAGTAGAACCATGGACGTTGCGTAAGCTAACTGGAGTAGAATCCTATGATGCTGAATTCAGCATGCTATTATTTTCTGAGGGTGATTTATTTTGTCAGTATTGTTATTTATCTAAGATTCCTGGTCATTAAAATCATGAAATAACATGAAATGGGAAAGGACCTGGAGAACGTTTTTATTAACAATTCGAAAATTTTACGTAAGGGTTATCGTAACTTGACGCTTACGTTAAAACTTGCGCAAATCTTAAGCATAAATACGTAAGTAAAACGGTGCAGTGAAACAGTTCTACGAAACAAAATGAAATTCCAACTGAAAAGGCGACATGTTTGAACTGTTAATATCGTTGATTTCCGACACCACTGGCCACCACTGACAAGTTTCTAAAATATTAGTTATTGCTATGAAAAGTTGTTAAAATAAATTCTTGTTAATTTCTGTTAAAATCGTACGTTAATGCAATACTTTACTGGCAAACATTTCTTTCTTGAATGCAATGATCTTGCAATATGTTCGTGGTAGATTTTATCCAGTCAATTCACTATATGTACATATATCCAGTCAACAATCAGGTTGTTCAAATTATAGCCCTGGGGTCAAAATCGGCCCCGCCCCGGGGGTCATTGGTTTTCCTTATATGTATATAGTAAAAACTTATAGTAAAAACTTCAAAAAAAAATTCTTCTAGCAATTGACAAATGCTAGAGGTTAGATATTTTGCATGAAACATTGTGTATTAAACCTCTAGCAAGATTGTTCAAATTATAGCCCTGGGGTCAAAATTGCCCCTCCCTTGGGGTCATTGATTTCAATATATACATATAGTAAAAATTAAATAAATCTTATTGTCTGAAGGTACAAGGCTTAGAGCTTTAATATTTGTTAAATAATATCATCTAAAGGTACTTTACAAAAGTTATTCAAATTTTGCCTCTTGTGTCAAAATTAGCCCCGCCCCCAGTGGCCATAGGTTTTCCTTATATGTATATAGTAAAAACTTAAAAAATCATCTCTAAATTTACAAAGGCTAGAGTTAAGATATTTTGCATGAAACATTGTGTAGTGAACCTCTTGCAAGATTGTTCAAATTATAGCCCTGGGGTCAAAATTGGTTCCGCCTCGGGGGTCATTGATTTTCATCATGTACATATAGTGAAAAAATAAAAAATATTTTTGTCTGAAGGTACAAGGCATAGAGTTTTGATGTTTGATATATAATATCATTAATAGGTCCTCTACCAAAGTTGTTCAAACTTTTCCCCTGGTGTTAAAATTGGCCCTGCCCGGGGTCAGTGATTCTCATTATGTACACATAGTAAAAGCAGAAAATAAAACAAATGTTTTCTGAATGGGAGAAAGCTATAGCTTAGATATTTGACTTGAAATGTTATTTGGTGGACCTGTATCAAAATTGTTTTGAATTAAACCCTTGGGCCCAAGGGGACAGTGACCTACTTTCTTGTCCTTTGATGTACAGCAATGACATTTTGACCACATGCACAGTTTTAGTTGTAAAATTGAACTTTGATATCAGGTGACCTAGATTTTGATGATGTGACCTACTTTCTTGTCCTTTGATGTAGAGCTATGAAATTTGAACCATGCGGTGGCATAGCATTTTTCTCAAATGCAATCTTGTTTATTACTGTAACTTAATATTTATTTCTAAAGATCAACTTCATACTTCAAATAAATGTACCTTATCATCGTCCACATCTTATGTGACAAGGTTCATAACTCTAGCACCAATATTGCAAGAATTATCTCCCCATAAACTTTTTTTATACTAGAAAAATGTTATTTTTACTATAACTTTTTATACACCTGTTTGAAAAACGGGACATATTATGGGAATGCCCCTGGCGGGCGGTCGGTTGGGCGGGCAGGCGGCGTCCAATTTTGTCCGGAGCATATCTCCTACATGTATGGAGGGATTTTAATGAAACTTCATAGAAACTTCATAGAAATGTTCACCACTATGAGGAGCAGTGTCACGTACATGAACCAGGTCTCTAGGTCAAAGGTCAAGGTCACACTTAGAGCTCATTGAAAAATGCTTGTCCGGAGCAAAACTTCCACATGTATAGAGGGATTTCAATATTACTTGGCACAAATGTTCACCATTGTGAGGCGGAGTGTCGCGCGCAAGATTCAGGTCCTTGCGGCCAAGGTCAAGGTCACACATAGAGGTCAAAGTTTAGATAAAAATATGAAGATGTGTATATGGACCATTTAGTCATCATTTATTGAGGGATTGTAACACAAATGGTCATTATCAAGACTATGGCTGTGATACATATAATTTAGGTCAATATATACAAGGTCAAGGTCACTAAAGATGATGAAATATCCAGATTTTGTAAATAGAATTTAATCAAAGGGCGACAACAAAGTTATTACTTTGTTCATAAATGACTTACACAATTACTCCCCTTGATCTACTTTCACTTTCAATTCTAAAAATAGAATTTAATCAAAGGGCATAAAATAATCCTCTTTCTTGGACTTGAGTATGTTCTAAAGAATGCAGGGTTGTCATTAACATTTTTTGCAGAAGGTTTGTTTTGAACTTGAGGCGGTCATTTCTGTCTTTATCATGCATAACAAAGAGTGTTTTCTAAATTTTGAGGCGGCCCATAATGCATTTGAGACAGGCATTTTGGCCTCCTGCCGCCTCTTAATGACAACCCTGAGAATGTAACATTTATTTACACATGTTTCATTCATTGGTCAAGATTCTTAACTGTGATAACTATGGTGTTCTGTAGACTTGGTATTTGTTCATAAAGATCATACAGTAATTACCTTATAAAATGTAAATACTTTCTCATAGAAATTTAATTATATTTTAATTTTCAAGTAAATATCAGTTCAGCTCTCCTACATGTATGGAGGGATTTTCATGAAACTTCATAGAAATGTTCACCACTATGAGGAGCAGTGTCGCGCTCATGAACCAGGTCTCTAGGTCAAAGGTCAAGGTCACACTTGGAGCTCATTGAAAAATGCTTGTCTGGAGCAAAACTTCCACATGTATAGAGGGATTTCAATATTACTTGGCACAAATGTTCACCATTGTGAGGCGGAGTGTCACGCGCAAGATTCAGGTCCTTGCGGCCAAGGTCAAGGTCACACATAGAGGTCAAAGTTTAGATAAAAATATGAAGATGTGTATAGGGACGATTTAGTCATCATTTATTGAGGGATTGTAACACAAATGGTCATTATCAAGACTATGGCTGTGATACATATAATTTAGGTCAATATATACAAGGTCAAGGTCACTAAAGATGATGAAATATCCAGATTTTGTCTGGAGCATATCTCCTACATGTATGGAAGAATTTTTATAATACTTTATGGAAATGTTCACCACCATGATATGTATTGCTCCATGCATGATCCAGGTCTCCAGGTCAAAGGTCAAGGTCACACTTAGAGCTCATTGAAAAAGGCTTGTCCGGAGCAAAACTTCTACATTTATAGGGGGATTTCAATATAACTTGGCACAAATGTTCACCATTGTGAGGCTGAGTGTCGCACGCAAAATTCAGATCCCTGCGACCAAAGTCTATGTTACACATAGAGGTCAAAGTTCACATAAAAATTTGAAGATGTGTATAGGGACCATTTAGTCATCATTTATTGATGGATTGTAGCACAAATGGTAACTATCATGACTACAGGTGTGACACATTTAATTTAGGTTAATATTTGCAAGGTCAAGGTCACTGGAGATGATTAAATATCCAGATGTTGTCCGGAGCATATTTCTACATGCATGGAGGAATTTTAATGTTACTTTATAGAATTGTTCACCACCATGAGACGTAGTGCCCTGCACATGAACCAAGTCTCTAGGTCAAAGGTGAAGGTCACAGTTAGAGCTCATAGAAAAACGCTTGTCTGGAGCAAAACTTCTACATGCATAGAGGGATTTCAATATAATTTGGCACAAATGTTCATCATTGTGAGGCTGAGTGCCGTGCATAAAATTCAGGTCCCTGCGACCAAGGTCAAGGTCACACATCCTGTGCATATCTTCCCTACTGATTTGTTTTAAGGTTCATTTAACAACACAGTGCCAAGAATAAAAACTTGCTTGCTAGATAACACTTATCCATAATGCCCCCATCTCAATCTAAAGCTTTTGTAAACGGGCGTATTTTGTGACTATGGCACCCTTGTTTAGTTTTAAAGGTATCTACCTCAAACTTCAAATACCTATTCCTTATAATCAATTATATTTTATGTGACAATGTTCATAACTCTTGAAGTAATTTTTACAGATTTATTTGTCTTTGAACTTAGGATTTTCTTTAATAAATATTATAACTTTGTTACTTTTTAAGGTATCTACTTCAAACTTCAAATATATACTTCTTATCATTACATACATGTTGTGTGACAAGGTTCATAACTCTAGCGTGACTATTTCTAGAATTATTTCCTCTGATCTTGGAATTTATTTTAACAAATGTTATTTTTTTACTATAACTTAATACATAATTATACATAATTGATTTTCCTTTCATAGTTTTGTCCTCCTTACTGCGTCCAGTATTTTATTAGTCGAGCTTGGCTGTCTCCTGTGACAGCTCTTGTTGTTGTTAACTTTCATACCTGTTTAAATGATTTCTGTAAAATACATGTTCTGTTCAGTGTCTTTTTGATAAATGCCCATTGCATGATTTTTTCCTGACCATTTATTTGTCATCATTGCTATGAAATATTTCCACTATGTAACAACAGCATAATGTGAGACATAGACACCTGCTTCTGTATCTGTTTTGAGAGAATTTTCATAATTTATACTATAGACATGAAATTAATTAATCAAAATTATTGATTTTTGAAATGTGTATTGATTGTTGATCAAAGAAAAATGTCACGATACATCAATATTGTTTCTATCACTAGGGATGATCATAAGTAGTCAGTCACTACCGGAGAAATGTGTAATTACTGGTTTGATGTCTGGAAAGCCAGTTGGGTGGACCAACCCCAGAAATATATCCTAAAATGTGTCAAAATTGGCTTAAAAACCAAGCAAACAAACAGTATTTACATGTACATTTTGAATATAATATGCTTTCTTCTACTGATGTAGGAATGACTAAGACGTGACCAAGTTTTTTTATGCAACAACTTATTATATTTAAAGCATTCGTTTTATTAGTATCATGAAATACAAAATGTTATCTATCTCTTATTTGACAGGAAATCCTATAAAAACATTTGCTTATATAGACCTGGAAACTATTGAGAGAGACTTTAAAAAATGTAAGTAGTTAATTAAATGTTAGTATTTCTTTCATTGCAAAAGAAATTGTATAGCTGATTTAATCAGAATTTATTTTATTAAAGGTAATACAACAATATCTGTTTATCTGGAAATTGTAAGAAAATAAACAAATTAACTGCTAATGAAAATTATGTCGAAAGGCAGATTCAAATAATGTAATTTCGTATAACACTGTTCCAGTTTGTTGTCATGTAATGATGAAGAATAAGTAATTCACAAGTATCCAAATCTTTAAAAAATCCAAAATCCAAAAAAAAGAGTTTTTGTTTAGAAATTGACTATTATTTAATGCATTTTTGTTTATATAGGTGTAAGTACGTACAACAAAACCAGATGGAAAGGTTCTGAGTTGAAAATACAGGTTGCTAAAGAAGACTTCATGAAAAAGTAAGGCAATAAAATGGACTGTTTTTCTTTTGTTGAACAATTTGCTTGATATTCATGTATATCTAACAGTTAAAAAGGACCAGACACTTTTCTTTACATTAGTAGCAACAATGCAATATTGATCAGGCAAGTGATATCTGTTCAATAAGATAATTTGTCATCAAATAAAGTAATGTCCGATCAATAAAGTAATGCCTGATCTATAAAGTAATGTCTGGTCCGAAAAATAACGTATCATTGATAAAGTAATGTCTGGTCAATAAAGTAATGCTTGATATATAAAGTAATGTCTGATCAATAAAGTTATGTCTGATCCATAAAGTAATTTCTGATCAATAAAGTAATTTATGATCAGTAAAGTAATGTCTGACCAATTAAGTCATTTCTGATCCATAAAGTAATTTCTGATCAATAAAGTAATGTCTGATCAATAAAGTAATGTCTGATTAGTTAAGTAAAGTCTGATCAGTAAAGTAATGTATGATCAATAAAGTTATATCTTATCAATAAAGTAATGTCTGATCAAATAAGTAATGTCTGATTTATAAAGTAATTTCTGATGAGTTAAGAAATGTCTAATCATGAAAGTAATGTCTGACTGACAAAGTAATGTCTGATCAATAAAGTAATGTCTGGTCAATAAAGTAATGTCTGATAAGTAAAGTAATGTCTGATCAGATCAGTTAAGTAATGTCTGATCAGTTAAGTAATATCTGATCAATTAAGTAATGTCTGATCAGTAAGTTAATGTCTGATCAATAAAGTAATGTATGATCAATAAAGTTATGTCTTATCAATAAAGTAATGTCTGATCAATAAAGTAATGTCTGATCAATAAAGTAATGTATGATCAATAAAGTAATGTCTGATCAATAAAGTGATGTCTTATCAATAAAGTAATGTATGATCAATAAAGTAATGTCTGATCAATAAAGTGATGTCTGATCAATAAAGTAATGTCTGATCAATAAAGTAATGTATGATCAATAAAGTAATGTCTGATCAATAAAGTAATGTATGATCAATAAAGTAATGTCTGATCAATAAAGTAATGTCTGATCAATAAAGTAATGTCTTATCAATAAAGTAATGTCTGATCAATAAAGTAATGTCTTATCAATAAAGTAATGTCTTATCAATAAAGTAATGTATGATCAATAAAGTAATGTATGATCAATAAAGTAATGTCTGATCAATAAAGTAATGTCTTATCAATAAAGTAATGTCTTATCAATAAAGTAATGTCTGATCAGTAAAGTAATGTCTGATCAGTAAATTAATGTCTGATCAGTAAAGTAATTGGTGATCAATTAAGTAATGTCTGATCAATTGAGTAATGTCTGATCAATATAGTAATGTCTTATCAATAAAGTAATCTCTGATCAATAAAGCAATGTCTGATTAATAAAGTAATGAATATCAAATTGTACAATCTGGAATGCTCTGTAAAATATACTCCTGCATTTGCATGTATTGGAGATAATAAGTAATGTTATTTGAAGTATATATCTTGTATCAAATTACAGGCTTAAAAAGGAAAGAGAGGAAGCATTAAAAGATTTGACAGTGAAAGAGATTCCAGATGCTCTTGTATCAGGTATACAGAGCAAACTAATGGCCATATCTGATATAGCCACAGCTGCAAACTTTAACATGCGAGGGGCAGTTCCTGGTACTGTAATACCAGGGGAGGAGGTGAGTCAACCTGTTTAAATCAATACTTCAAATTTTTCCTTTAAAAGTTACATCTTCTAGAATACTGTGATTCAGGCACGTTTCCTATATGCAGAAACAAATCACCCAGTTACATGAGTTTTATAATGTTAAAATTATAATTTTAGAGTATGTTAGATGCTTGTCACATGGGGAAAAAAAGTAGAGTTAAGTGTGAAGTTATTTGTCATAAATGTAGCAAAATGTACTGGGCAGGAACCAGTTTCCGGACAATACCAGTTTCCGGACAAGTATTATAACGGCTTAATTTTGGCTTTATCGATGATGATCGGTATTAATTATGTCATGAAGATGCTTGGTTTGATTGTTTGAGAAAATAAACATCCTTCCAAGTTGATTCATCATTAAAATTTCATGAGGATATCTTACCTGTGTTTTAATAACAGCCTTATATCCCTTTGGGGCATGTAATTTGTTCTGCGCATGCGCAATATTTTTTTTATTTCGGGATATAATTTGGGGTAGCAATTAATGCACAATGTACTTCATTCGAAGTTCATTGGGTGCAACCAGAGCTAAATCTGTAACGTATCGGAAAACGGTCTTTAGCTAGGTTTACTACACTTTCGCACTTCGTTGCTGCCGTACACACAAAAATATCCGTTTCATATTTCAGTCATTCCGAGACCCATCACGTGATCGTTATTTTTCATCGTCTTAAACATTCTTCAGTAAATCAGCTTAATTATATAAGAAAGCTAATATGTGAGAAGAAATTTTTTGTTATAGTAGACTAATTATCAGTTAAAAACAGATATGAATAGCAGCTTAATATATGTCCGGAAACTGGTTCTGCAAGAGTGAACAATTTACACTTTTGATGACCTAATTAAACCCTTCAGTTTGTACATTGCTTACGTCACCAGGCAGTATTAATTGTGTTATCGGACGTAGTTAGAGCTCAGGTTTTTGGTATGTTAGTTTTATTAATGCATGTTTATTATTAAAAAATAGACAATTAAAAAAACTCGAATTCTGTCCGGAAACTGGTTCCTGCCCAGTAAAGACTTTTTAGCTCACCTTGCACAAAGTGCAGGTGAGCTTTTAGGATGGCCAACCAAATGGCGTCCGTCGTCTGTCGTCCGTCCACATTTTAAATATTCTAAGGACATCTTCTATGATACCACAAGGCCAATGTTAATGAAACTTGGCAGGAATACTCTTTGTATGAAGCTCTATCAAGATTGTTCAAAGAATTCCATTTCATGCAGAACTCTGGTTGCCATGGCAACCGAAAGAAAAATCTTTAAATATCTTCTTTTAAAGAACCGTAAGAGCTAGAGCTTAGATATTTGGCATGAAACATCTTCTAATGAGTGTCTACCAAGTTTGTTCAAATAAAAGCCCTAGGGTCAAAATTGGCCCCGCCCCAGGGGGTCATTGATTTTCCCTATATGCATATAGTAAAAACTTAAAAAATCTTCTTTTAAAGAACCCAAAGAGCTAGAGCTAAGATATTTGGCATGAAACATCTTCTAGTGAGTGTCTACCAAGTTTGTTCAATAAAAAGCCCTGGGTCAAAATTGGCCCCGGCCCGGGGGGTCATTGATTTTCCCTATATGCATATAGTAAAAACTTAAAAAATCTTCTTTTAAAGAACTGTAAAAGCTAGAGCTTAGATATTTGGCATGAAACATCTTCTAGTGAATGTCTACCAAGTTTGTTCAAATAAAAGCCCTGGGGTCAAAATTGGTCCCGCCCCAGGGGGTCATTGATTTTCCCTATATGCATATAGTAAAAACTTAAAAAATCTTCTTTTAAAGAACCCAAAGAGCTAGAGCTAAGATATTTAGCATGAAACATCTTCTAATGAGTGTCTACCAAGTTTGTTCAAATAAAAGCCCTGAGGTCAAAATTGGCCCTGCCCCAGGGGGTCATAGATTTTCCCTATATGCATATAGTAAAAACTTAAAAAATCTTCTTTTAAAGAACCCAAAGAGGTAGAGCTAAGATATTTGACATGAAATATCTTCTAGTGAGTGTCTACCAAGTTTGTTCAAATAAAAGCCCTGGGGTCAAAATTGGCCCCGCCCCGGGGGGTCATTGATTTTCCCTATATGCATATAGTAAAAACTTAAAAAATCTTCTTTTAAAGAACTGTAAGAGCTAGAGCTTAGATATTTGGCATGAAACATCTTCTAGTGAATGTCTACCAAGTTTGTTCAAATAAAAGCCCTGGGGTCAAAATTGGCCCCGTCCCAGGGGGTCATTGATTTTCCCTATATGCATATAGTAAAAACTTAAAAAATCTTCTTTTAAAGAACTCAAAGAGCTAGAGCTAAGATATTTAGCATGAAACATGTTCTAATGGGTGTCTACCAAGTATGTTCAAATAAAAGCCCTGGGGTCAAAACTGGCCCTGCCCCGGGGGTCATTGATTTTCCTTAAATGTGTATAGCAAAAACTTAAAAATCTTCTTTGAAAAAACCCAAATAGCTTGAGTTTAGATATTATACATGAAACATCTTTAAGTAAATATCTACAAAGTTTGTTCAAATAAAAGCCCGGGGGTCAAAACTGGCCCTGCCCCAGGGGTGTCATTGTTTTTAACTATATGTGTATAGTAAAAACTTAGTATAGTAAAAACTTAAAAATCTTCTTTTAAAGAACCCAAAGAGCTAGAGCTAAGATATTTAGCATGAAACATGTTCTAATGGGTGTCTACCAAGTATGTTCAAATAAAAGCCCTGGGGTCAAAACTGGCCCTGCCCCGGGGGTCATTGATTTTCCTTAAATGTGTATAGCAAAAACTTAAAAATCTTCTTTGAAAAAACCCAAATAGCTTGAGTTTAGTTATTATACATGAAACATCTTTAAGTAAATATCTACAAAGTTTGTTCAAATAAAAGCCCGGGGGTCAAAACTGGCCCTGCCCCAGGGGTGTCATTGTTTTTAACTATATGTGTATAGTAAAAACTTAGTATAGTAAAAACTTAAAAATCTTCTTTTAAAAAACCCAATGAGCTAGAACTTAGATGTTTAGCATGAAACATCTTCTTATGGGTGTCTACCAAGTCTGTTCAAATAAAAGCCCTCAGGTAAAAATTGGCCCCGGGGGGGGGGGGGGGCTATATACAGGTGAGCGACTTCAGGGCCATCATGGCCCTCTTGTTTAAATTTTAAACTGGTAATTACTAGTAAGTTATCCAGGAGAGCCATTTGATGGACCAAAATGTGTTGAAATCTGTGTTAAATAAACAAAGCAAAATACCTTTCATTCTAGAATTTACATGGGATGTTTCGAAATTTTGTATATGATGAAACTGTTGATTACCTAGTTAAAATTTCAGCCTTGATTAACCTTTACTCTCACTGAATTGGAATAATGGACTTGTATTCCTCTGAGTTTAAATGGATTTCAGTATTAATGTTCCAAAATTGAGTAGCTGACAGTAAAGTGTCCAGTCAGACTGCATGCACATGCATTTGCTGACCTGATTATATTCGTAGCACCCTTACGACTGTGGTTTTGAATCCCGGCAGCTAGCTTACGGAACGTCCGTTGTTCTAATCTGGTGCCTGTTTGTGCCTGAAATAATGCACGGAAGGGCACCCCTGAGGTCTTCCTCTATCAGTTAAAGCTGGAACGTCACCATATGACCTATACTGTGTTAGTGTGATGTAAACACATTCAAACAAACAATATTGGTAGTATAGGTCAGTTATTAGTGCCATTTACTTGCAGATAAATAATAA
>NW_026862173.1:0-32248 GCF_026571515.1 Ruditapes philippinarum | reverse complement strand
GACACCATATACTAACATATATTGACCGCTTATTTTGTTAAATTAAATACATATAAAGATGTTTCCACAAAATAAATACATAATTCCACATCATATAATGGGATTGACATAATGTATTGTTAAGGTGACACTATATAATGATGCTACCACATAATATGTTCATAAATGCACATCGTAAAATGATTGGTTGACTTTATACTAGAGCGATCAGTGATCACATGTGTCACCTCATGATAGCCATAACGGGGCAAAAAACATTCAACCTAAAAGTCTGTGTAATATGCACAAGAAATTGAGCTACCAATCAGTCCTGTAAAGTTTCATTAAAATTGCATTAATGATATAACAGGAGTAGTCCGGAATTTATTTTTAAATTAAAATCACTAAAAGGCCAAAAATCAATGAACCAAAAAATGTTAATGAGATGCACAGCTAAACATGGTTTTGATCAGTCCCGTGACCTGAAGTTTTGATGAAATAGAACCAGTAGTTTCTGAGACAAACTTCTGTGTAGCTGGCAACAGAAAGAAAATTTTTTATACAAGGGCAACAACTCAGCCAAAATATTTCAAGCGAAAAACTTGTGTCTAATAAACAAGTACTTGACCTGCCAATCAATCCTGTAAACTTTCATTGAAATTGCATCAGAGGAAAAGTCTGGGCAAACTTTATTAACACCCATTTCCTTTAAGGGCCATAACTCAGCCAAAAATCATTCAACCTAAAAGCCTATGTAATATGCGCAAGTACTTGACCTACCAATCAACCCTGTAAAGTTTTATCGAAATTGCATTAATGGTAAAAGAGGAGTAGTCCAGGCAAACTTTAAAAATAAAAATAATCAAAGGGCCATAACTCCGACCAAAAGCATTAAACCATAAAAAGCCGATGATATGCACAACTAGACTTGGAACTGATCATTCCTGTAGCGTTTTGCACCAGTAATCTTTGAGAAGTAGGCTAGACAAGCTTTTGTTTCTCTGGCAACAAACAAAAACACCTTTTTTATTCAAGGGCAATAATTCGGCCAAAATCATTTAACCGGAAAACCTGTGTTACATGCACAAGTACTTGAGCTACTAAGCAATCCTGTAAAGTTTCAATGAAATTGCATTAATGGTATAAAGCAAGTAGTCCGGACAAACATAAAAAAATACAAATTATTAAAGGGTCATAATTCTAACAAAAATCATTGAATCAGAATATGCTGACAATATGCACAACAAGACTCGGTACTGATCATTCCTGTACAGTTTGGATGAAATTGCACCATTAGCCTCCGAGGATTAGTCCGGACAAGTTTTGTGACGGACGAACAGACAGACAGACGACAGAGCAGTGATCCCTATATGTCGCCACTACTCCGTAGAGGCGACACAATTAAGACATTAAGTTCGGAGCTATGTTCGGAGCTATGTTATCTACACATGGGATTTCGACGTCTACAATCGAATCGACCCTAACCGAATAACATCTAATCAAATAGTACAAGATTTAATCATATAAAATCATTATTTAATCATTTGAGACACTCCACCCTCCTCCCCCCACCACACACTTTTTATGTTGTGTTAAACAATAATTAATGTGGGAAAAACTAATCGAATAAAACTAGGGAAAAAAGGGAAGATACTTACTGTAGACGAGAAATCAAGGGACAAAAAAGTGTCACCAAAACAGAATGAAACAACAAGATACATCTGAGGAACACAGAGGGGCGTCGCCTTGGAACGGTCAGCAGCGTAAGTACTACTGTGAGTTTAAACCGGTTAATGGTTAGTGGTTGATTTTTTTTAACCAAACCTGACAAATACCATTTCCCAGCCAGTTAAAGCAGCACGCTTTCAGATTCCTGCTAATGTTCATAAAAATTTTGACAATGTTCTCAGTACATGATGTACGAGTTTGGCCATTTTTGAGGCATATCTAAAAATCTGGACTTGTTCTGCTTGAAAGTAGAAAATCTGAATTATATCAGATTGGGACACCTAAAATAGATTGCTCTACAAATCTCGAACAAGTGTATGGGATCAATTGTCTCTGTTATATCTTTTGTGTTTTTCCTGAAAAAGCCTTAATGTCTCTCCGGTTGCATGTCCGTCGCATTCAGTGCTTTTCTTACTTTGACATCAGAGAAACGTGTTATTTAGTTTAATTAAAATAATATGATTATTTATGCAAATAGATGTTCAAGTTGCGCTTCCATTTTCCTTCCATTTTAATTCCTTTGGTAGAATAGTTTACGTTCAACTTGGGACTTAAAAAGACCTTGAGTTCGAGGTTTAACAACAAACATATAAAAGAAATTCCCGTAAAGATTAACAGAACCTGTTTCTTAAATATGAAAAACAATCTCAGTTTTGAATGTCACTGTGTTATATTACCATACTGAGAACACCAATTCATACTTGTATCATAGTTTGGGAACTTTTCTGTTGAAAATGTGTCAGAGTGTAATCGTATACATATACAGTCATAGTGCGTTAACTGGAGTGCAGTTTTAGTTACCCGCACTCGAAACAATGTCAATTGATTGGTTCATTTTTTTCTGGGGTTAACTTATTGTAACGACAGTGAAAGGGATAACGATAGAAATGTCATATTTAGTACTCTCCCTTCGCAGCTCACTAAACACACTCACGCTACTGCAGAATATTCGACCGATGCGCAGGAGAGTACATATTTAGATGCTCGTTCATTGGTGACTTTCTTCTGGGGCAACAGGGAACGTGTTTTTATTTTTGCCTATGCTACAAAAAAGTTTCATATTGCAACAACAGCGAACGTGTTTTTATTTTTGCCTATGATACAAAAGAGCTTTTGTAGACCAATAGCCACAATGATATTGTTATACGGGTGCGCATCATGTGTGCATTGTACAATGTATATGTAATTATTTGATATATATATATCTTACAATCTTACATTTGGGTAGAAAGAAACATAATATGAGAAATAAGAAAACAACAGTCTTTAAGTTTCCAGGTTTAACTCAGACTGTGCAGTACGTGGTCGCTTAGGGTTCAGTACTGAATTATTGAACACGTTTGATAAAATATTACTACTTTATTTAACCAACGACTTAAATAAATTAAGTAACAGAAAATAATTATATGCTTATCACATTTCCAAAATAAGTAGAGTTTACAGTCAAAACTAAAAATAAACAAGTACAAATGTTGCTGCAATGCAGCAATTGAGAAGCTCCGCGCAAAAAAATGCGCTCATTACAGATACCTTACCCAATTATTCCTACGCACAGGCCTTGTTATATTCAGATTAAGTACTATTGTAGATTTTTCCGAATGTTTTGTAAACCATTTTTGGCATAATGCACTGTCCATAATTAAAAAGAGTGGAAAGATATTTAATATACCTGGTAAGGAAAGTAATTCCATTGAATACAAACAAGACTTACAATACTTGTAAATGTTATGTGACATGACTGTACTGTGTTCTGTTTGTGTCACTACTGTAGTCAGTAACATAAGATGATAAAAATATCAAAGTCTGTTATTTTTATTATTATAAATGTAACAAATATACAAATAGTAACAAAAGGGACTAATATTATAATACAGTAATATTACATGCATTTTTTTCATGTCAAATTAAAAAAATGGTTTCTTTCAATAATGGAAGTAGAACACACTCTGGAATTAAAAAATGGGATGAATTTCAAAAAAAAACAAAAAAAAAACAAACAAATTCAGGAATTTTTTTGTTTGTTATACACGCGTTACATGGTGATACAGTATTTATCAATATAATAGAAGACTGTTACCTGAATTTTAGGCAGGTATGAGGAAATTCACTAACATCATGTTCGTGCGAGTCAAAGATATAAAAGCTATTTGACATTGGTAATATATATAAAAAAAACTATTGTTAATTGATTTATTGGGAGATTTATTGGGAGATCAATATATATTTTTTGTTAAATTGCTTTAAAACCATTCATAAAAAACATTACACTTCATGTTCAAACTGCAGATCAAAGTTTCTTTTGTTATCATGATATCTATCTATAGCCTATGTATGCTAAATGAGGGTCCATCCGCTCGTAAGGCCACAAAATGCAGCTTTCGCTGTCGAGTACGGACCCCGGACATGTCACCAGAGTTACGCCCTTAAAGAGATAATTTTGAAGCAATAACAATGACGCGAATGAAATGTAACCTTATATACTAAAGTTTGATTATTTCAAAACAACCAATATATCAACATGTTATTATTAAACATTTAATTTCATAAATATAAATTAAGAATAATTATCAAAAGCAAAGTTGTCCAAGTCTTATGCCTGAAATCTTCTTTATATTGACAAATTCAATCACTAATAGTATACTTGATATGCTGTGTGTAAATGTAATTCAAAATGTAACAAATTATAATTTCATGTACTACTAAAAAAAGGGAAATAACAAATTTATAACAATCAGAACATTTATAGCTATTTGTAGCTTTCGAATTCATGTACAGCAGAACTGCTTCGGTTCTCATTCATTAATATGGCATGCTGCGAATCACCGACGGGGAAACCAATATAGAAATCGAAAGGAGTTCTTGAATGCGGATTTATTTTTAGCTGTAAATCGAAGGGATTAATTGATCAAATCCGGGCCCATGGGCGCGGAGCAATAACAGTAACGATAACATTTTAGGACCTATTTGGAGTCAGAATTAAAAATGTTCTAAACTTTGCATCTATTTAGAGAAAACCATTTACCGATCTCGTTTTCAAGTTTATCAAATGGAAAGTAAATAAGATCCATTTTTCTTATTTTTATTAGATAACTGTCTCTGTATTTGTAACTAGTAAAGAACAGAATATTGAGTTTTTCTTCTTTTGCTTAAATTGTGGCATTTATCGAAGAAAATGGTATGTGATTTTAGAAATGACATATTTTTAAAGAATTAAAATTACCTCTTATGAAAAAGATATCAGAAATATTTCATGGATTTTTTGGTTGAAAATATTGTAAAATATACTGAAAAACATTACAAAAGGAAAACAGATCTTTCAGACGTATGTATAAGTAATCTGCCCCTGAGATTACCCAAAGTAAGTAAAAAAAATGAAATTCATGTGCAGAAAATGAGATCGGTGACCCCTAAGTTTTTTGGCTTGAAATGTTTATCATATTCTAACATCGTGCCACATTTCAAGAATATATGCCGAACATCTTTAATTTTGCCTATATGTCTTTATAATAATGCACGTTTATTACATCGATTTCCCTTGGATAATCGTGCAGTATAATATTAGTTATAAAGATTTTTGACAGGTTATATGACCGTTATTTGACAGGTTATATGGCCGTTTGTTGCCGAACCGCTAAGCTAAGGTTTTGTTGCAACCGTTTATATACGGCAATATAACCCGTAAAAATCTTCATAACAAATTTATAATACAGCAAGCATCTTTTTTATAGAAAAATTGATTTCTTCATAAATTGACAGCATCCGTGTATATAAAGCTATATAACTATTATGATTATCCAATGAAAAGCGACGTTACAAATATGCAGTATTATAAAGTTGCATATCAGACAGGATTATCTACCGTTTACACCGATGCTAGAAAAACCTGTCTAACACCCCCATATAAGACAAGTCACGCGCTTTAAAGGATGTCATTGCCGCGCGCCATTTATGAATGAATTGCGTTCTCAGAAAGACGTCATTTAACCATTATGAATGGAGTGGTAATTTCATACGCTACTATAAGAAAAAAGTGCGTTATGAGAATATCAGTTTTCGTGATTTCTGTTCTGAAAATAATTGACATGCAATATGCAAGAAAAAGAATCAAACACCGGCATATCTTGCTCTCCGGTAACTGTTGAGCGGCAACTCGGCAGAGCCTCTTTACCGCATTAAACAGTTAACCTCGAGCTAGACATTCCGGTCTGTACCGGCAGCCAGTGTAAGATTCTTATAATATATAATCATAAAAAATTTCAAACACTAAAAGAAGGCGTTTCTCTGATGTCAACGTAAGAAAATGGTTGTTCTAAATTGAAAAATGCGTTGTGTCAAGTTAAACCCTCACAATAGGCATTACTGGTATCAGGACAACCGCACTGCGTTGCAATCGAATCAACTGCCGTCTGCGATGTAATCAATTTTTGTCAATTCTTCTATAAAAAGGCAATAACAATGTTCAAAAATTCCAAATTATGGTTGTTTTAGTGCAAGTATTATACATATGATGTAATGCTGGTGCATGAAGCACACAATTGTACGTGTTTTAACCTAAAATAGGCAAAAGTGGCGTCCCCTTGTCAAACTGTACATAAGCGTTAGCAAAAATGGCAATGAATTGCACCGTGTGCGTAACGTACAAATGTGGGCTCCAGTCTCACTAGGAGTTTCCGGTAAAACATTAAAGCCTCTAGATTCACGCTAATTTTCATAAAATATTTAAATGTATTTGAGTGCTAAATATTGTGAAACAATCAAAAGGAAGCAATTTACACATTTATCAATGGCACTTAAAACCCACGTAAATTACCAAAATGTGGTCAAAATATGCATAAACAGCCCTTACTGCGTTAGTAACGCAGTAGAA
Organism: Ruditapes philippinarum; assembly: GCF_026571515.1. Lineage (NCBI taxonomy): Eukaryota > Metazoa > Mollusca > Bivalvia > Venerida > Veneridae > Ruditapes > Ruditapes philippinarum. Next base: position 25,674 of record NW_026862173.1, on the reverse strand, counting down.
ATATAGTTGTAAATACTGAAAAATCATTAAAAACCGCATATAACATGTGAAATATTACTTGAATCTTGAATCATTTTACTTTTCCTAAAATCGTAGTATATATTTCTCAAGTTTGATGTTATTGAAATATGTTGACTCATCTGGAGGCATGCAGCTTTAAAACATAATGTAAAATTCACTCATAAACTTACCGACAGCAGCAAACGGCCATATTTTATCCACCGCTTCTGCGACGAAATCTCCATCGCGACCGATTCTGAAAAAAGCTATGGCCAGTGTGATAATAATTGCATTGATATTTATTATTTTAAATTCCTTAGTAAGAGTTGATTGCACAGTCCCGTAGCTACTGTGGAACATAGTTTATAATGTCTGCAGTCAATCGCCTGCCACTTTTCAGCGTCTCTCTCGGCGATTGACGTTACCAACGTCCTTGAAAATTTCTTCTGTCTGCCTCTCCCTTATTTTTCTTTTTTTTTTCAATTTCTCAGTTACCCTTTCTTAATCATTTATTTCAATCAAAAACTTCGCTCAGCAGCTCACTGAATACACTCACGTTACTTCAGACAGTGAGCGATAGTGGAACATTCGACCGATGCGCAGGAGAGTATCAAAAACTGTGCTGTTGCTACCTTAACCTTTTCCCCTTTTCCATTATCCCGTTCTATGTTTTAGACAGTTTCTCGACTTACTATTGACACACTTTCTTATTGATCGAATTTCGTGACGTTCCGACGCCATAATTTAAACGTGAGTTTTCTTTTACAAGTGACATATGAATTGTGATTGCAAAGATAAATGTGGTTTAAATGAAGTCATTTTTTTCTGACAACGTCAAATATGGCTCATGACTTTTCGGCGTATTTTGAAATCTAATTGTTTCATATTGTAAAATAGACGCTTCATAAAGCGCCTATTGTCAGCACAAATTTATGCACTGCGCCGTTGTGCGTTGCCATGGTTTTTATTATTAGTCCCTACACTACGTCCCAACTAGTGTACTTACAAACCCGAAATTTCCAACCATACAGGGTAACGCCCACTGCAGTGACGTTTCATCACCACTATATATGCTATATTGTATTCGTACATTTTTCAAGGAAGTTGCATTCATAGTGATAATCCGACCATGACCGACGCATAACCGACGCGAGTGAAAAATAGTGCTCTGTATCTCTGAAAACTTTGATTTATTGCGAATAGAAAAGAAGATAAGAAATTTATTTTTTGAAAATAATGTGCAATATAGCTTGAATTACGGTATAAGAAATATAGCGGATATAATCTGAGAGTTCGAGTAATTCTATGAATGGAGGTAGTAATATTCTATGAATGGAGATAAGCGATTGACGGCTTGCAATATTCAACTTACTCAGTCGTACCTTATCATCACATTTTTGTATGATATTCCAGAAATATTTGAAAAAGACAATTTTTATCGAATAAATTTTGTAGTTTAGTGAATAGTGAATAAAGAAATAGAAATAGCCGGAGATGTAGATAATCTATGTCTCTGAAATAGCCTATAATTAGATTAATCCGACAACTTTCGGTTTACTTTATGACCTACTTAACAAGCATATCAGCTGTTTAGCCTATAAGGTAAGTTTTAAAGCAATATATGTTATGAATTTGATGAATAATAATAAAAGTTTATTTATTGATGTCAATTCGTTTCTGAGGACTAAATCTTTTGTTAACAAGTTCGAAGTAATTTGAGAGATCTCGAGCCATTTCGTCCCCAAGACATTTCGACCCTGGCCTAGTCTCAATTTCTGGACTGCAAAACCGACCGATATTGCACAGATGTCAGCCTTTACAGGGAAAACCGGCATATACGCCTACGATTTGGTGGGCTTGTCACGGCCGTAACGTCTCTACCAAATGGGACCCATTCTTAAATATTTCAGAATAATTTTAATTTTATTTTTATCTTACATGTTTATGCATCAAATAATTCAATGAATAAATTCTATGAAAGATTGAAAAAAAAATGATTTAACTCTCAATATCAGCTGTTAAGCTTTTTAGTTTAGCCCCTGCAAATACTGCAGGTCTTGTATAATTGAGACATTAGCGGAAGCTAAAAGCACTGTAATATTATTTCTGACTAAACTCTTATTGAATGCTAGTTGCTTCTTCATACCCTTAAATGACAAATGAAGATCATTGGCGTTTTTTATTTTACCCTCACCATCCTGTGATTTCCCCACTGTATTTTACAGCCGAATAAGGGCTGTTTCCCCTAGCCCAAGATAGGTATATTTTCACCTATAAATGCTAATATTTTCCCCTAAAATCCCTGTGCACATTCTTCACCAGAATGATGACTAAACAACAGCTGACTTATATCAGTTAGAAGACAGAAAGCTGTCCCTAAAGATAGCCTCTGCTAGTACCATGCATAGTAAATTGAATTAATCTTTTTATTTTTAATGGCTAGCTTAATTCCATTTTCAGTAGTTGGAATTTGATTTTCCCCTTTTCTGATTTATCACGCTATATTTTCCCCTTCAGAAAGCCACATGTTGATTGAAGAAAAATCACTGCCACCATTATCATTGTTAACCTGAAAATTTTTTCTGTCACTGAACAGGATTTGAACCCCAGACCCCTTGATTACAAGGCAGACACACAACCAAAAGGTCAACACAACAGCAAGGCTGTTGGAAATGATTTATACCTGTAATCACTATGTGGTTGAAGTAATCTAATCAGTTTTAATTAGACATTAAACAATTTTTGATAATACTGATATTCACATTTTAACATTTTATTCACAAATATATACATGTAATATCATAAAAAATGATAAGAACATTTCTTATTTAAGTGGTAATATTGTTGAGTAATATGAAGAAATACTATTATCATAAATTTTCAAATTTTATGTCATTACATACTGTACATAATCATATTATGATGTACACATATATACACACACACTAAGAGTAGTATTAAATAATTTTGATTGATATTTTCAGGGAAATAAAAGATCATTTACTCCAATATTCACTTGGAAAGGCTAGAACAGTGTAGCTAGAAAAAGTATAAGATTAAAGAAAGACAAGAAGATTATCACAAACAGGTTCTTGTATAATATTTGATGTATATTTCACAAATCAAACTGTTCTCCAAAAATTATTCATGAAAACATATCCATTTTTACCAGAATCACCACGGGCCAGATTACCAGACCCATTCCCAGTGGCAAATATGCTTATTTTTTCCAAGCTTTAGAAAAAAAGTCATAATCGAGTCGAAATTTCCGTTATCAAAGCTGACAATTTTGCTTCATTCCATTCCAATCCAATATGGTACCAGACAGTGAACCGCCTCCGCGATCGAGGGGTTAGAGTCGATGACTTCTAATCCAGTTACTTCTCTGGCGTGGGTTCGATCCCCGGGAGTACTTTGGTAGTTTAGTACGGAGGAAGGTAGTCTAGTACTGGTGTAACTCTCCAGGAACGATGGTTAGGAAACTACTCGCCTATATGACTGAAATACTGTTGGGAAAACGAGCAAACCAGACAGGGATGTTCAAAAACACATGTCATTGTCAATTTTTTATGTATGTTTTATGCTTTGAATGATATACAATTTGTTGGATTAACAACTTTGTACAATTCAAAATACTCTGCTGGTACCGAATATTTTTCCAAATCAAGAGACTGTGCTAAGTAATTTTCCCCAAAATGTCTAGGAAAAGGCTTGAAACAAAAATTGTTTAGTTTGCATTTCAAATCTACATACTGAATTAGTCCAATACTTGTTCATATATAGTACAGCCTAACAGTGCATGCTCACAGTTTATTATAGTGTTAGTTAAGAACATACTTCAAATATTTCTATCAATGGCCTTAAGTTACTGCCTATGACAGTCTTTTTTCTTTGCTGAAAATGATCACTTACATGAAATATCATAGTATGGTGTTTTAAGGCGGTACAAATCAATCCAACAGGGCATTACAAGGAACTGCAAAATTTACAATATAGTTTTGTTGCTTTTGTTTCTTCACCAAATGATTTAAATATGTATAAAAATGTTTCCCTAACCTTTGATTGACCATTTTTCTGCTTAATGTGCCTCAATTGCTAAGATCTGCTTAATTGACAGGCTGTTTTTAAAGTTTGAAGGGATAATCTTTTAAACATTCATATTGGTGATTAAACTAACCATTATTTACAATTCATTATTTACAATTGTAGTTAATAAATAATTAAACCTTTAAATTGCATGTGGTTTAAACAAATAAATTATATACTGTCTGAACCTATGTGACAGAAAAAATATCACAAAAAAGTAATTAAGTATTATTGCATATTACAATTTATAATTAAAGAAATTGTATTTCGAATATATTTAAATAGTGTTATTGAAAGTCATTTTGTATGACACACAAATCTAGTGCACTGAATTATAAATCTAAGAAGAGACAAATAAGATAAGTATTTTTTGCAAATTATTGAACTTCATATACATGTAATTGTTAATGCATTTCTTAAAGGTGGCCATGCGTCACTGTCAAGCAAATGAAGATTAGCATCACAGTCTGTGGGAATCTCCAGTTTCCAGATGTAGTACAGTACAGTACAGTACAAGAAAAGCATTGATGCAAAGCATCATAGGGCGTCCAAGCAAGAAATGCAGCAGGTGAAGATGAACTTGTATACATATGATGACAAGATATTCTTAGTTATTTGGTTTTTACCAGTATTGTAGATTACATATGAATGAACGGACGAAAGACATTGTTCATTATGAACTTTGATTGGCATGCTAGAGATTAGAATATTACTTGTTATTTCTTTATGATCGTGATTTTTAATAGCAACGGATATACATGTATACAATCATTTATAATCCATTATGTGTAACGCATGATCAACACCACACTTGTGTAATTGTCCCTTATTGTGTTATCGCTATTAGCGATGACCCCCCTCTTAAGGTATCTGTTCACACTTAGTAACAATATGACACTGGTTATATTACCATGTTGATCATGTTGAGCATAATTGTTTATTATACAATAATTTTAATATCTATTTTAATAAAAAAAATTACAGATTTTATGAATATTGTTTTCTTTTCTTTTTTGTGTTTTATGTGCTATTTTAATACTGAGATTTTACGTTTACTACTGTTTTTTTTATTAAAATTGTAAAATAAATTTTAAGAATTCAATTGTCATATTGACCGACGATTATAAGTCAAAACTTAACTGGAAAAAGTCAGTAAAATTATGGTTAATCTTTCAATATATAATATTGTTTATTCTTAAACCATGTACATGTACATTTGTATTTTTCTTTATCATTTTTTTAATTATCAATCAATTGAATAATTCATAAAATCTAATTTGTAACTTTGAATAATTCCTCGGCATCTTTACTAAACACGAATAACAAATTAAATAAAATGTTTCAAAGTTGATAGTGTCATATTAATACCATACAAATGTACCTTTTTTCTCAATTATTGTACATGTTTATTTTGGAAAAAAGCTTATTTATCTGTAAAATATTTGTTCACCAAAACCGGGAGAGACCGGACATTAAACGTGTGATACTATTCGCCGGTCACTAGTAAATCCCGGTCAAAATAGACCGGGAGAGACCGGGAATTACCTTATAGGAGAACATCCCTCTATAAATAGATTTTCGGAATGTTTAGGTCATCAACTCCAGCTTTCGGATACATGTATGTACAACAATAACATACCATAATAACCCACTGTGTACTACAAAATGATAAATAAAAAAACCCGAAGAGCGCTATTTATTGACGGAAAAGGTTATTGCATTTGAAAATGTTTGCATTGCGAAATTCTCCAGTTCGCTATTCATTGTACATATCGCGACATTTCATTATTAATTAATAATCAAGCACCCTCATACCGATCGGAATGATCGGCTTTTCTTATGACCGACTAAAAGGCTCGAGAAGTTGCTGTCGCCCTTTCACAAAATCTGATTTCATTCCATATGGGGCGCCGCGCTTCGGCGCGGACGCCAATGATCATAACTGTATAGGCTAAATAACTGTTTATCCATGAACACTTGGGACCAGTTGGACTATTATAGAGGGGTAGTCTGAGTAAGCACTTCAGTTGAATCCCCTGTCAATAGTATAGGGCCAGTCAAGAACATTGTGTTGAAGGAAAATGTTAAATATAGCTGTTTTGGCTTCAAACAAAACTATCACACTTACCCAGCAGTGATAAATTAAATCACTGGTGATATTTTGACTGATTTCCTAAAAAGGTTGAATTGAAGCTCCTGGGACTTGTGTCACATATGACTGCATATTCCAATTTATTGTGTAATATTTAGCAATGACAAACATTCAGAGCTTGCATACTTCATAAGTTATTACATGTATCTTAGCTTGTCAGGTTTAATGAAAAGTAATAAACCTGAGAATTGAAACTAGAATAAATTGTTGTTATTAGTCCCCTTTTGTTTTCACCAAGAGGGGATTAAAGGCTGACCCCTTTGTGTATGTCAATGAAATCTGAATTTTGATATTACTCAAAAGGTACAAAAGCAAGGTTCATCATACTTGTATCTGATATAGAACCATATGGGGATTTAGCATGTTATTATAATTTATGCTCCCAAAAGGGAGAGAATACACAATGAAAGAGATTAGCATGAGAAGTGCAGTGTACAAAAGCCATCATCAGTTTTAATGACATGGCCACATATATATAATGTGATGCAAAAATATTGTCCATTGAGTGTTTTCAAAGAATAATTGTATCAACTACTGTTCATTTACTGAATTGTGCACTTTATATTTATCAACCGGCAACATCCTTCACTCATTGAATTATCTGCCCCCGAAATACTAAAAAAAAATGGTAATTTTGATCCTTCAAGTACGTCCCAATTGCAGTGCCTTCAGCACTTTGATTTAATTCGCTGTTATGTTCAAGCTATTTGCGTTATCAAATTAGATATGGTATATAGTTTTCCGATTCATTGTGATATATACAATAAGTGATAGTTCTTTAATTGACAGCCCAGTCCGGTTTATTTTTTATCATCCCTCGTATGTCCTGAAGACTTTAAAATCTTTTTTCCATTTATGTATGTCTAAACATACATAATATACATTATTTATAAGGAGGATTAAGCATATGCATTATTTACATTGACATTCACAGGGACACTGATCATTTATTTCCACTACACTATAGTCTTTCAGGATGATAACGCTTTATCAGACATTCGTGCTTACTTTATAGGCGGGGCTTCATATGCTAAGTGTTCTATCCCATGATTCAAATTATCGAATAATAACTGTATCCAATAACTATTTTACATTATACAATATTCATATATAGAACATATATAATTATATAGAAAATTAGAACATATATATAGAAAATTATCGCACACAAATATTTTTGGATTAACAAAAATTTTAATAGGATATAATAAATATTATGGTAAAGCACTGTAACACCGCAAAACGTTCGTACCGCAAAACGTACGCGTGTGGACGTTTTGCGGCGTATATCGTACACATGTGGACGTTTTGCGGTGCATATCGTACTTGGTACGTTTTGCGGCGAGAGTGTGTCTTTGCGTCGCATATCGTCCATATTTTCTGTATTAAAATATATTCATTATAAACGTTACTTTGATTGGTTCTATCACTTTCATATTGTTTCAGGCAAAGATATGACGAAATAAACATTAAACAAGTGCAATATTTTTGTGATCCTATATAATTCTGACGTTTTTTTTTTGTTGTTTTTTTAAGTAATATGCTTAAACCGAGGATGTTTTTCGAATAGATCTTTTAATGGAATGGAAATAAGCAGCAGCAGCAGCAGCAGAGATAAAAAATCAAAGCACTGAATGTACTGATGGGGAGGCTATGACAGAATGTTTCAGACTTTTGCTTAAAATGTGCTGTTATTTCAATTATTATACCAAAATAAGAAGATATGCACATTGCGCCATTTATCCTTACTGTTGTGTTCAAATATTATTAACCATTCATATATATGGTTAATATGGTCGACTATTCATTTTGTTAATATTCAAGAACATTTCATTGAGGTCTACATTCGGACTGTTAATGCATGCAAATTTTGAAAAACCTAAACTGCCATTTATAAATGACATACCAGCAAGTATGACGACTGTTCATTATAAGATCACAATACCATTTTACAACTGACTGTTCCTTATCAAAATACTCAAGGACTGTTCATCATAAATACTTTATGTCATTTTAATATCATAGAATGATAATAACAACTGCAAGTTATGCAACATTTTTATTGAACATAAAAATTATACATATTTACATGTACCATAATTGAGATCAATAAGATACTGTTTTGTGATGAGTATTAATATTCATGCTCTACGGACAGAAAGTCCCGAAGCAAATCTCGAAATAAATCACGTTTCAGAAAATTATTCCCATTTCATTACTCGTCGCTGACTTTGACGGCTTCGGATAATATTAAAGCTAAATATTTCTTGAAAAAATACATATCTGCAAAACTTATTCAAAATTGAATCAACCTAAGTGAAAATTTATCAGGAAGTTATACATGTATCTTCTTTTTTTACCGCCAACACTTAGTGTTTTTTTTTCGGCGATACATGGTTCAAGAATATAATGTTTTCAAACTATATGTTCATCACCATCAGTGAATTTTTAGTTAAATGTATGCAAAATATTTGCTAACAGCTATATGATATAGCGGTTTAAGAGCGTTTTCCGCGTACAGCCTCCTAGGGTGTACTAATATGTTAGTTTTCCTTAGGTATCACGCAAGCATGATGTAAGCGACAGTTTACCATTATTTGTCTTTAAAAAATATGAAGGACTATTAATAGTTTATAACAACAAAAGAACATGCATGATATTGAGACTACGGTGTTGCAACGTTCTAGTTAATGACCCGTCATAAACAGTTGGTCGCTGCGTAGTAATTGGAAATTTTTTATCAAAAATAATAAAGAATATTTGCCACCTAATTAAAGCATTTAATTATAAATTTTCATTTATGCTTTTTGTTAAAAATTATTGATAAAATGATTATGTGGAAGGGTTTTCATACCAGAACTATTTATGACCAACGAATGACTAAACCTGATTACCGCCGCAGTATGACGTCATGGAGTAGTGATTTTGAAAAAATTCAAGAATTTTTCAGAGAATTATTATCTTTACAAATTGCAGATATGAAGTTAAAGAATGAAAATATCTTCATATTGTAAATGTCTGTGATGACTGATGAGTCAGCTTAAAAAAATCAAGGTACTATTTTTTGACCTGATTACCGCGGCAGTAAGATTTGACGAATGGTATTAATATTGGGGAGGCATAGCCTCCCCCCAAAAAACGATGATATTGAAATAAATGTAATCTTATAGACATACAGAAAAAGGACGGCTATACGGACGGACGAACCGGGGATTGGACTGAGTGAATAACAAAAATATTAAAATGCTTTGCTTTGACAAAAGCTTTTCATATAATTGCATCAAGAAGTGGGAATGATTTTTTGTGTTCTTGTTGACTATGGAGGTTTGGTTCTACATTTCATTTTTACGGGGGATGGATTGGGGCTTTTGACAGCGTAGTCATATCTGAGCGAGAGAGCTATATTGTCATGGAGATTGGGCCTTTAAGTCGCCTAGTCATAATTGAGCAAGAGAGCTTTTGTCGGGGGTATGGGGGGTGGGGTGGGGATGGGGTTGCTTTTAGCCGCCTAGTCATATTTGAGAGAGAGAGAGCTTTTGTCGATGGAGGGAGATTTTAGAAGCCTTGTCATATCTGAGTGAGAGAGCTTTTGATGTGATGGGGGAGGGGCTTAAGCCGCCTAGTCATATTTGAGCAAGAGAGCAAATCGTTTTGTTTGAATGCCATAATGTAATTTTATAATTGAACAATGTAATTTTATAATTGAACAAAGCTAAACGGTCATGGTGGCCTTATATCGCCCACCTGACTATAAAGGCTCCACATGACAAGGGTATATAACATTGAATATTACAAATAAAAAGCAAGTACATTTCATGTACTTGGTCAGAATCTGGGTAACTGATATCAGTACTCAATTCTACGTCTGAAATGGTCATCAATATCCAAATATATGTAAATGACAAAGATGTGGTAATTAAAGCAAAATTCAATAGTAACCTTGATGTCAAGGTCATTTCAAGGTCAATATTATGGTTGAACTATTCAAGATGTCCGTCCTGTCATAAATGTATGAATGACATCTGATCATTAATAACAAAGAAATGGCAGTTTTATCACAATTCAATAATTTGACTTTAAAATATTTCGTTATTTTTATTATTTCGTTATTTTATTCAAAGGCAAATAACTCTTGACACATTCAGTCGTTTTAGCTCATAAATGAACTTGATCGAGACCTTATTGTTATACATATTCTGTATAAAAAAATTAAGAATGGAGAAGAAACGAAAGCACTAACAAGGTGAAATATAGTGCGTTTTTTTGTTGTTGTTTTTTTTTTTTTGGTTAGATTTAGCCTATAATCTAACTTTGTTGAGATTTTATGGTCATAGATATTCTGTTGAAAATTGTCAAGATTGAAGAAGAAATGAAAGGAGTGGTAACAATGTGAAATATAACAGATATTGTAATTCAAGGGCAGATAACTCTGGACATATTGCTTAGGGTATGTGGATGCTAGAGTGGTAACAAGCTAAATTTGGACGGACAGACAGACAGGCGCATACTCAGGTGAGCTAAAATTAACACACAATAATAACTGATAATAACTGGTCAAAATTAACGAAAATTATGATTGCAACGTTTAACATGCCATACGTAAACAGAATAAAATGTTCCAGAACAAAATATTAGTTTGCTATTTTAAGAAAGGTTTTATCCTTTTAGTAAAGTTTTTGTGCATGCGCCACTCGCTTTATGGCAATTTATTGTCACTTTTATTTTATACAAGCATTTTGGAAGTATTCTTTTTTTTTTAATCCAAACAATATTTTTTGCATTAGACATGTAGCTTTATACACTTTAAGGACCCGAATGAATTGGTGAATTTCGAATATTTTTATGGTTTCGAAGCCCGAGGGTAACTTCGTGTGTCCTTTGGTCCGACTTCACTGATCGTTGGCCTATCATTGGACTATATGCTTTCATTTCTTTCATTTACGACAACATAAGACACATGCTCTGGGCCAAAAAAACAGATATGCATTTTGTTTCACAAAATCACACGGGATAGAACCCAATATGTATCTCAAAAATGAGCATCGGTAAAAGTATGTGTGAATTTCCGCTGCTTCATATGTGAAGCTAAAACTTTTTAAACAGTTATATAAAATTCAATCATTTTTTAAGAAAATCGAAATGTGATTCTACCCTCCTGACTCTCCTCTATATTACTCATTTTTGATTTGATTTCTATGTAGTCTTCATCAAGATATTCTTTCCGTCGTGGGTTCTGGTGTGTCCAAAACATGCAATGTGTATGAAGAAAGTGTCACTAAACGGACTAAATAACCCCAGAGATTTTACGAAATCTCAATACAGAGCGATGCTTAACATTCAGACAAATCCTGATTTAAACATTTATTGAGATTGGGATACAAACGAAAGAATCGCTGCTCAAAATTGCATTTGAGCTCCATATGTGTTGAGGAGATCCATATGCATATACATGTATAAAAATAGCAACATAATTACGGATCACTTTCATAAAGCAATCTATAATTTATTCTTTTGTGTATCATTCTGTAATAAAAACAATTATCAAACATAGACACATTTTTACGGTCGAGCTTGAATAACATAGTATCCATATAGAAAGAGATAAAAGACATTCTGCATACGAAAGGCATTGAAAATACGTAGAAATGGTGGGAAGGCCTTGCTTATTTTGATTTATTGACGTCGTGTGTACTGCAATCTTTCCCGTTTATGCCGTCATGCATTAATTAATTAACTAATTATTCACTCGACTGCACTGTCTGCTTAATAAGGGAGTAATGTGAAGCGTGTTTGAATTTGGTATGATGCTGTAAGAAAGTTAGTGATAAACTGTTTGAAAAAGATCAAAGAAACTTTGCATATATATTTACCACATCAAGGCACGTTCTTGTATAATATCTATATGGTTCACTTCATGCACATAGTGGCAATTATGGGTCAATGCCTATTTGTCTTATTTTATGCCTGCTCTGGAGTGGTTACTTTATCTGACTTAATGAAACGTAAGAGTGATTTCCCTTTGGTTTCTTACGCCATTTGCATCTTTCAGGCGAGATTACTCTATCTGACTTAAAAAATGAAAGATAAGAGTGGTTTCCTTTGGCCACAACGTCATTTGTACATTTCAGGGGAGGTAACTCTATCTGAATTAATTATGAAAGGTAAGAGTAATTTCCCTTTGGTTTATTACACGATTTGCAAATTTTAGGAGAGATTACTCTATCTGACTTAATAATGAAATGTAAGAGTGATTTCCCTTTGGCCCCCAAAGCCATTTTCAATTTTCAGGGGAGGTTACTCTATCTGACTTAATTATGAATGGTTAGAGTGATTTCCCTTGGGTTTCTTACGCAATTTGCAATTTCCAGGGGAGGTTACTCTATCTGATTTAATAATGCAAGGTTAGAGTTATTTCCCATCGTTTTCTTGAGTGGAGGCTACTTTATCTGGATTAAACATGAAAGATAAGAGTGATTCCCCTTTGGTTTCTTGAGCCATTTGCAATTTTCAGGAGAGGTTACTCTATCTGACTTAATAATGAAAGGTTAGAGTGATTTTCCTTTGGTTTCTTACGCCATTTGCAATTTACAGGGAGGTTACTCTATCTGGCTAATTAATGAAGTGTAAGAGTGATTTCCCTTTTTTTTTCAGGGATGGTTACTCTATCTGGCTTATTAATGAAAGGTAAGAGTGATTTTCATTTGTTTTCTTCAGGGGAGGTTAATCTATCTGGCTAATTAAAGGTAAGAGTGATTTCCCTTTGTTTTCTTCAGGGGAGGTTACTCTATTTGGCTTATTAATGAAAGGTTAGAGTGATTTCCCTTTGTTTTCCTCAGGGGAGGTTACTCTATCTGGCTGATTAATAAAAGGTTAGAGTGATTTCCCTTTGTTTTGTTCAGGGGAGGTTACTCAATCTGACTTATTTATTAAAGGTAAGAGTGAATTCCCTTTGTTTTTTTCATGGGAGGTTACTCTATCTGGCTGATTAATAAAAGGTTAGAGTGATTTCCCTTTGTTTTCCTCAAGGGAGGTTACTCTATCTGACTTAATAATGAAAGGTTAGAGTGATTTCCCTTTGTTTTTTTCAGGGGAGGCTATTCTATCTGGCTAATTAATGAAGGGTAAGAGTGATTTCCCTTTGTTTTCTTCAGGGGAGGTTACTCTATCTGGCTTATTAATGAAAGGTTAGAGTGATTTCCCTTTGTTTTTTTCACGGGAAGTTACTCTTTCTGGCTTTAAGGGTAAGAGGGATTTCCCTTTCTTTTCTTCAGGGGAGGTTACTCTGTCTGGCTTATTAATGAAAAGGTTAGAGTGATTTCCCTTTGGTACTTTTCAGGGAGGTAACTCTATCTGTCTTATTAATGAAGGGTAAGAGTGATTTCCCTTTGTTTTGTTCAGGGGAAGTTACTCTATCTGGCTAATTAAAAGTTAGACTGATTTCCCTTTGTTTTCTTCAGGGGAGGTTACTCTATTTGGCTTATTTATGAAAGGTTAGAGTGATTTCCCTTTGTTTACTTCAGGGGAGGTTACTCTATTTGGCTTATTGATGAAAGGTTAGAGTGATTTCCCTTTGTTTTGTTCAGGGGAGGCTACTTAATCTGACCTTTTTATTAAAGGTAAGAGTGAATTCCCTTTGTTTTCTTCAGGGAAGGTTACTCTATCTGGATTAATGATCTAAGGTTAGAGTGATTTCCCTTTGTTTTCCTCAAGGGAGGTTACTCTATCTGACTAAATAATGATGGGTTAGAGTGATTTCCCTTTGTTTTTTTCAGGGGAGGTTACTCTATCTGGCTTAATGATTTAAGGTTAGAGTGATTTCCCTTTGTTTTCCTTAAGGGAGGTTACTCTATCTGACTAAATAATGAAAGGTAAGAGTGATTTCCCTTTGTTTTTTTTCAGGGGAGGTTACTCTATCTGGCTTTTAGGGTAAGAGTGATTTCCCTTTCTTTTCATCAGGGGAGGTTACTCTGTCTGGCTTATTAATGAAAGGTAAGAGTGATTTCCCTTTGTTTTCTTCAGGGGAGGTTACTCTATCTGACTAAATAATGAAAGGTTAGAGTGATTTCCCTTTGGGTTTGTTCAGGGAGGTTACTCTATCTGGCTTATTAATGAAGGGTAAGAGTGATTTCCCTTTGTTTTCTTCAAGGGAGGTTACTCTATCTGACTAAATAATTAAGGTTAGAGTGATTTCCCTTTGTTTTTTTCAGGGGAGATTACTCTATCTGGCTAATTAATGAAGGGTAAGAGTGATTTCCCTTTGTTTTCTTCAGGGGAGGTTACTCTGTCTGGCTTATTATTGAAAGGTAAGAGTGATTTCCCTTTGTTTTCTTCAGGGGAGGTTACTCTATCTGGCTAATAATGAAAGGTTAGAGTGATTTCCCTTTGTTTTCGTCAGGGGAGGTTACTCTATCTGGCTAATTAAAGGTTAGAGTGATTTCCCTTTCTTTTCTTCAGGGGAGGTTACTCTATTTGGCTTATTTATGAAAGGTTAGAGTGATTTCCCTTTGTTTCCCTCAGGGGAGGTTACTCTATTTGGCTTATTAATGAAAGGTTGGAGTGATTTCCCTTTGTTTTTTTCAGGGGAGATTACTCTATCTGGCTTAATAATGAAAGCTTAGAGTGGTTTTTCTTTGCTTTCTCACTCCATTTGCAATTTTCAGTGGAGGTAACACTATTAGACAGACTTTATAATGAAGGAAAAGCGTGTTTACCGGCCCTTTACACAATTTGTATTTTTCGGAGGAGGTTACTCTATCTGACAAATATTAGATAATTATAAGTATCTTATTAATAAAGATTGGGGAAAGATAACTTAACACGTTCAGAAAAATCCTATTTAATTACAGTACTATTTCAATAATTTGCATACAAAAATACTTGTAATTTTTTTGTTTACAAAATCAATGATATCAATCAACTGCATAAAAGACAAAAGTGTTGCATAATACAATATTTAATATGAAGTTAGGTGCTACCTATGGTGCGGAAAGCTCTTATGAATTATGATTTTAGCATAACATGTTTAGTGTACATGTAAACCAGATCTTTCTTGCACTTCATTAGTAAATGCAAGTATTTTCTATTTTGTACCGTAAACAAAACGAATAAATTGGAGGTGTTCAGCCTATCATCGGAGCGCTCGGAAAATTCCAACGTAAAGGGGGACCACTGCACATGCGGCGGCGTTTGGAAAATCCTGTGTGCCATTTTTGTTAATCTCTAATCCAGTTGTTGTTTTAACATTATTTTTTAATGTGCTAATTAATCAAAAAGGATATGTTATAATCGTTAGTATAGTTCTTATCAATGAAATGCATGTTTATTTTCTGATTGTACTACATTCTTTCACCGGAAGTGTTATTTAGCATGCGTCTGCTAGCAATAGTCTGAATTATGTAGACGCCCATTAAAAGCGCTCAAAGGGATTTCAAAATGGCGGCGCCCAGTTAACTCGCAGCTCATTAGGTATAGGATATATATTTTTTTGAAATTTTCATTTACTTTTGATTTGATTTCATTTTAATTGATACGCGTCTAAGAGCGCTACAGCTCAAGTGTTGTTCCAGACTCAAACTATTTTAAATATTCTTCCAGACTCAAGCTAAGTTAAGATATTTCAAGTGATGTCCCAGACTCGAACTCAGTTAAGATGTTTCAAGTATTGTTCAAGACTCAAGCTTAGATAAGATATTTCAAGTGTTGTTCAAGACTCAAACTAAGTTTCAATATTTCAATTATTATTCAAGACTTAAACTAAGTTAAGACTCAAATTAAGTAAAGATATTTCAAGTGTTGTTCCAGATACAAGCTAATTTAAGAAATTTCAAATGTTGTTCCAGACTCAAACTCAGTTTTAAAAGATGTTTCAAGTATTCTTCAAGACTCAAACTCTGTGAAGGTATTTCATGTATTGTCCCAGACTCAAACTCAGTTAAGATATGTCAAGAATTGTTAAAGACTCAAACTAAGTTAAGATATTTCAAGTGTTGGTCCAGACTCAAACTAAGTAAAGATATGTCAAGTATTGTTTGCTCCAAACTCAAACTCAGTTAAGATATTTCAATTATTGTTCCAGACTCAAACTAAGTTAAGATATTTCAAGTATTGCTCCAAACTCAAACTCATTTAAGATGTTTCAAGTATTGTTCCAGACACAAGCTAAGTTAAGAAATTTCAAGTGTTGTCCCAGACTCAAACTCAGTTAAGATGTTTCAAGTATTCTTCAAGACTCAAACTTAATTAAGATATTTCATGTATTGTTCCAAACTCAAACTAAGTTAGATATGTCAAGAACTGTTAAAGACTCAAACTAAGTTAAGATATTTCAAGTGTTGTTTGCTCCAAACTCAAACTCAGTTAAGATATTTAAATTATTATTCCAGACTCAAACTAAGTTAAGATATTTCAAGTATTGCTCCAAACTCAAACTCATTTAAGATGTTTCAAGTATTGTTCCAGACACAAGCTAAGTAAAGAAATTTCAAGTGTTGTCCCAGACTCAAACTCAGTTAAGATGTTTCAAGTATTGCTTCAAACTCAAACTCAGTTAAGGTGTTTCAAGTATTGTTCAAGACTCAAACTCAGTTAAGATATTTCAAGTATTGCTCCAAACTCAAACTCAGTTAAGATGTTTCAAGTATTGTTCAAGACTCAAACTCAGTTAAGGTATTTCATGTATTGTTCCAAACTCAAACTCAGTTAAGATGTTTCAAGTATTGTTCCAGACACAAGCTAAGTTAAGAAATTTCAAGTGTTGTCCCAGACTCAAACTCAGTTAAGATGTTTCAAGTATTCTTCAAGACTCAAACTAAATTAAGATATTTCATGTATTGTTCCAGACTCAAACTAAGTAAAGATATGTCAAGTATTGTTAAAGACTCAAACTAAGTTAAGATATTTCAAGTGTTGTTCCAGACTCAAACTAAGTAAAGATATGTCAAGTATTGTTCAAGACTCAAGCTTAGATAAGATATTTCAAATATTTTTCAAGACTTAAGCTTATTTTAGATATTTCAATTATTGTTCCAGACTCAAACTAAGTTAAGATATTTCAAGTATTGCTCTAAACTCAAACTCAGTTAAGATGTTTCAAGTATTGTTCCAGACACAAGCTAAGTTAAGAAATTTCAAGTGTTGTCCCAGACTCAAACTCAGTTAAGATGTTTCAAGTATTGCTCCAAACTCAAACTCAGTTAAGATGTTTCAAGTATTGTTCAAGACTCAAACTCAGTTAAGATATTTCAAGTCTTGCTCCAAACTCAAACTCAGTTAAGATGTTTTAAGTATTGTTCAAGACTCAAAGTCAGTTAAGGTATTTCATGTATTGTTCCAAACTCAAACTCAGTTAAGATGTGTCAAGTATTGCTCCAAACTCAAACTAAGTTAAGATGTTTCAAGTATTGTTCAAGACTCAAACTCAGTTAAGATATTTCAAGTCTTGCTCCAAACTCAAACTCAGTTAAGTTGTTTTAAGTATTGTTCAAGACTCAAAGTCAGTTAAGATGTTTCATGTATTGTTCCAAACTCAAACTCAGTTAAGATGTTTCAAGTATTGTTCCAGACACAAGCTAAGTTAAGAAATTTCAAGTGTTGTCCCAGACTCAAACTCAGTTAAGATGTTTCAAGTATTCTTCAAGACTCAAACTTAGTTAAGATATTTCAAGTATTATTCAGACTTAAACTAAATTAAGATATTTCATGTATTGTTCCAGACTCAGACTAAGTAAAGATATGTCAAGTATTGTTAAAGACTCAAACTAAGTTAAGATATTTCAAGTGTTGTTCCAGACTCAAACTAAGTAAAGTTATGATATTTCATGTATTCTTTAAGACTCAAACTAAGTTTAGATGTTTCAAGTATTGTTCCAGACACAAGCTTAGTTAAAATATTTCAAATATTGATTCAGACTCAAACTAAGTTAAGATATTTCAAGTATTTTCCAGACTTAAACTAAGTTAAGATATTTAAAGTATTGTTCAAGACTCAAACTAAGTTAAGATTCATATTAAGTAAAGTTATTTCAAGTGTTGTTCCAGACACAAGGTAAGTTAAGAAATTTCAAGTGTTGTTCCAGACTCAAACTCAGTTAAAATATTTTAAGTATTTTTCAAGACTTAAGCTAATTTTAGATATTTCAATTATTGTTCAAAACTCAAACTTTGTTAGGATATTTTAATTATTGTTCAAGACATAATTAAGATATTTCAATTATTCTTCATAACTCAACTTATGTTAAGATATTTTAAGTTTTGTTCCAGGCTCAAACTAAGTTAAGATATTTCAAGTGATTTTCCAGACACAAGTTAAATTATTTCAAGTAGTGGTCTTCATTAAAACTAAGCTTTTTTCATTTATGTACGTTTAGATAGTAAAGCAGTTCCCACGACACAAATTAATTTCAATTTTTCCCCCAAATATTAACAAATATATTAATGTTTCAAACGATGAAAGGACATCGTTAGAATTATTTAGAATTTAAGGATGTTGAGATATTTTAAATATTGACCAGAAATGAAATAGATTTTTAAAATCTGTTTTAAGAAATATTTACAAACGCAAAGAAGTTTCCAAGATACAAGATCGATTTAAAATGTCAAATGTTGTTCTTTGAAATATTCCAGATATATATAAACTAGTATACAAAATTTTAATGGTTTACCCTCTGTTTACCCGTGACACAAATTATAGCCAACTATTTTAAATAATACTTTTTTAAAAAACGTGATTCTATAAGTAAAGATACTAGGTCTATAGTATTTTCATATTTTTATATGTACTAAGTGAAAAGATTCTAATCAAAGCATTAATCATTAAATCTACCCTAAAATTGGTTGAAATATTTCAAGTTCTGTATACTTGTAAAAAAGGAAGTATCCAATTTTGACTATAGTGTGTTCCTTTAAATTGTTTTTGATGTTAAATTTAATATTGCAGAAGAATTTGTAAAAGCAAGTATGACCAAAGGGAGACCACTCTTGCCTTTAATAATTAAGTAACGGTGTAACCTCCCCTGAAAATTGAAATGACGTCAAAGACCAAAGGGCGACTACTCTCCCTATTGATAATTAAACATTATGCCTTTTGCGGCTAAATTTTCACAACCAAATGTTATTACTTTTGATTGATATTTGTTGGAAGTTTTACAGTAGCATTATGAAAGTCATTTTCCCCAAAAGTTAATGTTAGTATCGAAGATGTGTGAGAGTTATCAGTTAGAAAAAATAACAAGTAGTAATGGAGTGTAAACTGACGGGAAAATGACTATTCTTGTGTCCGTTCTTATCATTTGAATTTTCAGGGGAGATCAATCTGTATATTATAACATGTAGCCTCCCTTTTCGCTTGATGTAATTTGCAAAACAATAAATAAATAAATAAATAAATAATGAATAAATAAATAAAGATAAATAAATAAATAAATTAAAAAAAAAATAAAAAAAATTAAAACAGGCAAGTAAAGTTAAAAAATTGATAGAATAACGTATCAAAAGCGAACAAAAAAAAGCTAAATGATGCTAGCCCCCACCCCCTTTTTTAGCTTTTTGTCAGATCATATAAAAATTGAAAACAACAACAACAAAAAAAAAAAACAACAAAAAACAAGCATAAACGCATGCATCGTCGGATACCCACGGTTGATTAACATGTAATCAAGATAAATGTTAATGGTTAGGCAGTGGGTATCAGTGGCTATCCGGCGATGAAACGCACGAGGATATGCTTGGAAATGAAAATGATAAAGTAACCCTTTGTGACTCCTTATTTAAAGCATTTAAAAGAAAAAAAATGAAACAAATGATACTTCAAAATATAAAGGAACACATTATATCATGTATATGGTTGATAATATTATCGGAAGCGGACTTGTCCAGCTTCCGTTTCTGAATACGTTCATTCTCAATTTAGGGAATATAACTTGAATAAAATCAAATTTGAAATTGGTCAGCCAACGGTTTAGAGCCTGGTCAATCTGAACGGACGTGCAGGTTGGCCTGGCTGCATACTGGTGGCAAAGGCTGGTCACTTTAAGGTCAAGCATGTTATAGGTAAACAACTAAATGGTCACTTGTGACAATATTATTCTTTCATTCCATTTCTTGTTACCTTATTTCAATTTGTTTTTATTTTCATTTTTTGTGTTTTTATTTATTTTATTTTATTGTTTTTATTTTATCTTATTTCATTATTTTTGTTTTCATTTTATTTCATTATTGTTTATTTCATTTCATTTTGTTGTTTTTATTTTATTTCATTCATATTGTTATTTCATTCTTTTATTTCATAATTGTTCTTCTGTCAATTATTTTAACTATTTTGATATTTTATTTCATTTTTTCATCATTACATGTTTTTGAATGATGATGTGTTTCATCGTTCGAGTTTTTATTATGTTTCATTAATGTTGTTTTTGGTGGTAGTGGTGATATTCTTGGTGGTGTTATTATTATCTAAATCTTAAGAAATTTCAAGTGGATGTTTCTATCATGACGTTGTTAAATTATCATTATTTCTCATTGTACGACCTAGTATGTCTTTATTAACTATTAAATGTTACTTATTACACTTCTTGAAATATACATTGTAAAAAAATGCGCATCATCCATTTGCAATTTTACTATTGTCATTATGTTAACGGTACAGTATGTTTGCATATATATATATATATATATATATATATATATATATATATATATATATATATATATATATATATATATATATATATTCACACATATCTTCACTTACGGGGCCCATATATAAGACCGAGTTGAGTGGCATTATTTCATGCAGTCAGTTTTTAAATACGCCACTATGTAGGCATAAAATGAACATTTCCATACAACAGAACTAAGGGGTACTAATTTATATATATCAACTATATATTTAATTTTACCATAGGTGAAAACATATTGACCAATAACATAAAACCTCATAAAAAGTATATACATTTGTGGGACATATATCATTTACTACTAAAACCGGCCTACGGGCACTATGTTAGAAGGGTAGCCTACGCCCCCATACATCGTTTTAAACATGCCAGAGTTGCGAGGCCTTATGTATGCCCCACATTAAATATAAACCCCACAAGTATGGTCTCAAATAGACCGAATGCCCCGTAAATGGAGGAATGTGACTGTATATATATATATATATATATATATATATATATATATATATATATATATATATATATATATTAATTCTTTAATAAATGTACATTCCTGATCAAATTTTACTTATTACACCACTCGAAATATACATTGCAAAAAAGTGCATTATTCATTTTGCAATTATACTCATTATTGCCATTACAATACATTGACGGTACAGTGTGTTGGTAAATAGAAGATGTAAAATTTAAAAAGCAAATAAAATATCCCTTCTAGTTTGTTCACATCACGGCATTTATGAAGGTGTTATTTTTTCAAGCTCATGTAGAAAATCCAATCGAGCTAACACCTTTTATGGTTTTTATTGCTACGCCAAAAACTCATTACTTCATAATTGATATAAATATTAGACAGTTACATGGTAATATATTTCTTAAACTTGGCAGAAAAAACACCATTCAGAAGTTGAACATGACATTTTCAGAAAGATACCAAATCGTATCAGGTGGATTAAAATCTTTGACACATATGTTGTAACGGCATGCAGAAGTTCCAAAACGGAATCATAGTTATTTTGCTGACTGTAAAGAGGGTTGTGTTTTCTTCATTCCTTCACCTGCTCAATTTACCATGTTCCGTATTTCTGAAATGTAAAGATCACTGATACACCTGCATTGTAAAAATTATATTCAACTTATAATCAAATTTTTTTCCTTAAAGGCACATTATGCCTCAGAAATAAATATTTTTTTCCTACATTAGGCAGTGCAAACATAAGTATTATAACGTTCAAATAATGCATGTTAGATGCTTATTAGCAAAATAAAGTATGGCTGAATGTGAAAATATTTGTTTTAAATAAGGTCGCAAACTGTAAACACAGTAGTATTTTAACTTCCACACAAAATACTAAATCACTTAAACTGTTTTCAAAAAGCAAAAGATTATTCAGATAAATGACCAATAAATATATGTTTTGAAACTATAATAATGTCGCCAAATTTAATATGATGCTCCGTATGCTAGCATTTAGTCTTCGTTGACGGGGCGGAAGGGAACCAGGACATCTTTGATCAATATTACTTGTCGAATCATTAAATTACAAGTTACAAAGCATAAACCACGCCCACTTTCAGATATGCGGTTCTCCCCCAACCGTTAAAAGTACGCAAAACTCTGCGCACCGGTTACGCTCCGCTCATATACGGTTACTGCAGAACCAGTGCTTAAAATCATTCGAACATTATGCAATTCACACCAATATTTAAATAGACGTATTCTCGGCACATATTGTCTTGAATTTATTTTAAGTATACCAATCATTTCAATTTTACTTGTTATCCAATTTATTTTGCTTTGACCAGCCGTTTCAATCTTTGTTTCAATCTTTGTCGCAACAAACAAACATTTCAGAATTTCAGACATGGCATTACCTTGTGCATTAGGTTCTACTTTTTCACAAAAATATGTAACTTAATTATTAAACAACGAGCACATACCAAGAACATGGAGAAAAAATTGATTTGTGCTTCGGATATTCAACTGCAATAGAGAACGATTTTTAATGCTGATTGACTGTTTGGCGGTGTCTTTGATGTGCAGCATCAACATTTAACTTGTATAATGTAAAAAATATTCACATCGCTTTGCGTTTCACTTGCAAAAGACAGCAGACGTACGGGTTGAACCAACAAATTTAAACAAATGCACATAATAGAATTCAGGAATACAACAAACAAATAATTACGTCTTACTCAAATAGTGGTCATAAAGCTTTTATTCACTTGATGTCATTAAACGATTCTCTTTTTATTTCTAGCAATGGTTCAATTATTCTTGTTGGGTTTAACCCTTTACCTATTGGTCATGCACTCCGTGCCCAGACTATATAATATTATCTGTTAAAATTTGTTTTTTGTTATTGAAATTCCATAAACTTCAAATGGACTGTTCAAATTTCAATGCAGGGCAGATCTATTACACTAATTTAAATTTAGTAGGTGAATGGTTACTGTCTCGACGGTACTTTACCAGCGGAAGAAGGTCCAAAATAGCCCTCTATAAATTATTTTAGACACGGTGGGGCACTCGAGTAGAACCACAAATATTCTCTGCCAATTAAGCTAGCTGTGGATCACCTCTGTGGATCATCTCTGCACATGAAACTATTCATGAATTCAAAGCCGCTGCCCATAAAAGTGAAAGAAAGGGGTGGGGGTGTGAACATTATTTGAAGTCAATGAATTCATTCAACCACCCGGTAACTGACGCCCTTTGTTATAACTAAAACGTACAAAAGTTTTATCAAATTTGAATAATTAAGAACAAGAACTGTCGGAGGACAGTAACGCTCGACTATTCGAAAAGTTGTCACAATGGTGTTTCATCATGTATGATAATGCTTACCTATATGAATACATAAAATTGTCCGAAAAGGTACAAAGGCTTGTTATTAAGATGTTTTATCGAGTAAATCAATGCTTCATTATTATGAATGCATAAAATTGTGCCAAAAAAGGCAAAAACCCTTTAGTAATTATGGAGATACCAGCTTACAAGCAAAACTTTTACCAAGAATTTCTAAGCCGAAAAGGGGCATAATTATGGAAAAATCAAGAGTATTGGGACTTGTGTCAATCATGTTAGATAATCACAGAGAACAAGTGTGTGAAGTTTCAATCAATTCCATTCAGTAGTTATGGAGATACCAGCTTACACGCAAAAATTTAACCAAGAATTTCTAAGTCGAAAAAGAGGCATAATTATGCAAAAAAGCAAATCAGAGTTATAGGACTTGTGCCAATCATGTTAGATAATCACAGAGAACATGTTTGTGAAGTTTCAATCCATTCCCTTCAGTTGTTATGGAGATACCAGCTTACACGCAAAAATTTAACCAATAATTTCTAAGTCGAAGAAGGGGCATAATTATGCAAAAAAGCAAATCAGAGTTATAGGACTTGTGCCAATCATGTTAGATAATCACAGAGAACAAATGTGTGAAGTTTCAAAACA
The DNA here is from genome assembly GCF_026571515.1 of Ruditapes philippinarum. Classification (NCBI taxonomy): domain Eukaryota; kingdom Metazoa; phylum Mollusca; class Bivalvia; order Venerida; family Veneridae; genus Ruditapes; species Ruditapes philippinarum. The sequence goes on along the minus strand of NW_026862173.1, from coordinate 1,307 downwards.
TTCCCTTCAGTAGTTATGGAGATACCAGCTTACACGCAAAAACTTAACCACAGGGACACCGACGCCGACGCCGACAAATGGGTGACTGCATTAGCTCGATTATTCTGCGAATAGTCGAGCTAAAAATGTTCGATACCAGTGTAGGTGTACATGTATTTCCTTAGCCAAAGCAATTCATGACTGAATAACAACAACAAAGGTAACTGCTTCTGTGTTAAACAATAGGGCCTTGATGGCCCTAAAGTCGCTCACCTGTATGTAGGCCCCCGAAGCGGGGCCAGTTTAAACCCCAGGGGTTTTTATTTGAACAAACTTGGTAGACACTTATTGGAAGATGTTTCATGCTAAACACCTAAGGTCTAGCTCGTTGGTTTTTTTAAAAGAAGATTTTTTTTTCTTTACACATATAGTTAAAATCAATGTCCCCCGGGGCGGGGCCAATTTTGACCCCAGGGCTTTTATTTGAACAAACTTTGTAGACACTCACTAGAAGATGCTTCATGCTTAATATCTAAACTCTAGCTATTTGAGTTTTTTCAAAGAAGATTTTTTAAGTTTTTGTTATACACATATAAGGAAAATAAATGACCCCGGGGCGGGGCCAATTTTGAACCCAGGGCTTTTATTTGAACAAACTTTGTAGACACTCACTAGAAGATGTTTCATGTTTCGTATCTAAACTCTATTTGTTTTTTTTTCAAAGAAGATTTTTTAAGTTTTTGCTATACACATATAAAGAAAATCAATGACCCCCAGGGCAGGGGCCAATTTTGACCCCAGGGCTCTTATTTGAACAAACTTGGTAGACATCCATTAGAACATATTTCATGCTAAATATCTTAGCTCTAGCTCTTTGGTTTCTTTAAAAGAAGATTTTTAAGTTTTTACTATATGCATATAGGGAAAATCAATGACCCCCTGGGGAGAAGCCAATTTTGACCCCAGGGCTTTTATTTGAACAAACTTGGCAGACACCCACTAGAAGATGTTTAATGCTAAATATCTTAGCTCTAGCTCTTTGGGTTCTTTAAAAGAAGATTTTTTAAGTTTTACTATATGCATAAAGGGAAAATCAATGACCCCCTCGGGCGGGGCCAATTTTGACCCCAGGGCTTTTATTTGAACAAACTTGGTAGGCACTCACTAGAAGATGTTTCATGCCAAATATCTAAGCTCTAGCTCTTGTGGTTTTTTAGAAGAAGATATTAAAAGTGTTTTCTTTTGGTTGCCATGGCAACCAGAGTTCTGCGTGGAATTAAATTCTTTGAACAATTTTCAAAGGTGACCATCAAAGGAACATTCCTGTG
>NW_026862172.1:0-8907 GCF_026571515.1 Ruditapes philippinarum | reverse complement strand
TTTTCTTTTTTTTTTAATTTTTATTTAAAATTTTGTGTTTTTTATGATAAATCTTTTTAAAATTTTGGGGAATATGCAGAAAAATTTTTTAGTTTGAAAATTTTATTTTTAAAAAAATAAAATTTTAAATGTATTTACGTTTTATTGTTGAGAAATTGATGTATTTTTAATTTTTATCAAAAAAAAAATACTGGGTATGCAGTAGCGTCCCCTTTTTTAACAGTTGCGTCCGTCCGTGTAGCAATTTGAAAGAGAAATTCAGTATGTCCCAGTTTGAAAAATCGCTGCGTATCTGCAGTCCAACCAGTACAGTAAGCGCTTGATTGTTTGGGGACCCCGTTTTCCCCTAATTTTGTTTAAAAACGGCGAGACTGTATTTTTTATATCTTATTGCAGTTTTTAAGGTGCTTTTAAAACCCTTTTGCCGAAAAAAATTTTTTACTATCTAAAATAAATGTTAGCAATTTGCCGAAACATATTCAAAGTTAAAAAAACTCAAAATTTTTCCTTCTGTTGTTTTTCATATTTCGATAAAAAAAGCAAAAATTAAATCCGTCGTAAATTTCCTTTCTAAAAACAAATTGTTGCCTAATTTTAAAATGTTTAACCCCCCCACTGGGTTTAGCGTTTTGGAACAAATTTTTTGCATTTCTGCCATGGTACATTTTTCCCTGGACTCACTTCCCCCTTTAAAAATTTGTACGAAAACCCTTTCCCCCCATTTATTGAGTATTTTTTCCCTTTTCAAAAAAAACTTTATAATAGCTAAAAAAAATGTTAAAAAATCAAAACGTGATCTCCGCAATTAAAACCGTCCTGCCTTTTATTTTTTTTTTATTTTTTATTTTTTTTATTTTATTTTTTTTTTTTTTTTGTTAAGCTTTTTTTTTCCAGGTTGATAAAGCCCCTTTTATTGTTTTTAAACGTTAGATTTCTTTTGTTAACTTTCTCGTTTTTAATTTTTAAAATGAGAAAATAATAGGAATTTTTAAAATTGGATGTAGGGTTCTTTGCCTTTTGTCTCTATTTTTTCCCAAAATTTACTTGGATGCGGCTTTTTTGTTTCTTGTTTTGGGCTTTGCCCGTTTTAGTTTTTGCTTTTCCTTATGTTTGTTAAATATGTTTAAAGGTTTTTGGGTTTTTGGTAAGGGGGTTTTTTTCATATTTTGACCCCTCTATAGTATTTAAAAGATATAATGTTTTAAAAAATGTTATCATGTTTCTTTTATAAAAGGCCCCTGTAAAAATCGTTTTTTTTGTGCTGTGATTAAATTTTTCCCTACGACTAGTGTGATCGCATCCGTGTAGGATGGGGGGCGGTTTCCGTTACCCCCCTTCGATGTTTTTACCCAGTAAATATTCCGTAAAATTTGAGGTAAGTAATTCTTTAAAAAAACATTGAATTATCTACTGTTTTATTTTAGTTTAAGAAAAAGGGGAGTCCCAAAATATGCATGTTGTTTCAATGTTATGTCCACCCAGTAAAAATTTTCGTGTGAGTTAAAAATTGATTTTTTCTTTGCCTTTTTGTGTATACTTTTCTATAAAGTTTGGGATGCATATAACGTAAATTTTTTAAAAGTGGGGGGCGTTTTTTTTATACTAATTTTAATCCGGGATTTTGGGAAAAAATGGCCTTTTTCCTTGAAAACCCCCTTTAAAAGTTCACTGTTAAAAACAAAAAAAAGTTAAATAAAAATAAATTGACACCCTGTTTTGACCAACCTTGTCCCGTTTATCTAAATATCTTGTTAGCATGAAAAGGGGGAGTTAAAAATTCCCAAAAAACCTTTTTTACATTTTTTTTCCCATCAAAATGAATCAAGTGTTATTTAAAATAATTGGAGGAGAAAAAGGTTTTCCCCCGGCTCGGTTATGTTCCCCTCAGACCGGCTTTTTTTAATTAAAAATGTTTTTTGGGCGATGGGGGAACTACCCCCTCTTCAAAGTCCCAAAAAGGGGGACTTTCTGGCCCCCCTGATGAAAATTTTGATGGGGGGGGCGCCCGAAAAAGTGGCCCCCTTTTTTAACAACATTCTAAAACAAAAACTGTTTGGAGCCTAAAAAAAGGGATTTGTTCACTTTTAAAGGCCTAAAGGGAGGTGGCAAGGCCGTAAAACACGTCTATATAAAAAAGGGTTTAAAAATGGTGTTTTGATTTACCCAAAAAATTTTTTCATGTTAAAGCCCCTTACCCTTTTTGTTTTGGGGTTTTTTTTCCCTTTTTTTTTTTTTAATTAAAAAAAATGAAAAATTGTTGGAAAACCAAAAAAATTTTTCCTTTTTAACAGTCCCTTTCCCCTTTTTTTGGGGAAAAATTTGTTTTTGACTTCTTTATTTTTTAATTGACAAAAAGTAAAAATCATTGGAAATTTTCGAAAAAAATAGTTTTTCCAGTAAATTGCTTTTCCTTTTTTTTGGGAAATTTTGTTTTTGACATTTTTTTTTTAAATTTTCCCCAAAATTTTGTAAAATGGCCGTTTTCATTGAAAACCCCCTGTTAAATTAAACACCTATAATATAAAAATTGCTTCAATACTGTAATGAAAAATTTTGATTCCCAAACCCTCGTAACCATATCATCGAAATTTGGGGTTACCGTGGTAGGGAGGAGTCTAAAATTTTGCCAAATTTTTTTTGCATTTTTTATTATCAAAATTTAAATTTTGCCTGCATTCCCAAAAATTTTGATAGGAAAAATTTTTTCGCGGTACATTTCCCCTATGATGGGTTTGGGCATTTTTCCCTGTTAGCCAACATTCTTTTGCGATGGGGGGAACTACCGCCTTAAAAACCCCAAAAAACATGAGGTGCATCCAAAACCACCAGTAATATGGGGGAAAGGTTAAAAAGTTTTTTTAAAATTGTTTGATGTTTTTTTTCGTTATGAATTTTAAATTTGGGCCATTAAATTTCAAATCTTTAAAAATTATTCATTAAAATTAAACTTTACAATGGGAAAATGGCATAATGTCATTAAAAGGGACTGTTAGTTCTTTTTTAATTTTGTTTTAAACCTTTTTTTCTTTTAATGAGTTTTTCCTTAGGTGAAAAAATAGAGGGGGATTCAATGAAAAAAATTAAAGTGGCAAAAGGCATTATTTTAAACTCGCTTTTTTAAAACCAAAAATTAAAAAAAAGATAAAAAAATTAAACGAATTTATTTTTAAAGTGAATTAAAACCAAAATATTTGTAACAAAAAAAGTAAAATATTTTTTTGCTAAAGGGGGGTTTTGGACAAAAGCACGTTTTTTTTTTCTCAGGTTTTTGGATTATTATGGAAAAATTATGCGAAAAAAACGTTTTCTGGAAATTAAATTTTCATACGCTTGCTTTATTTTACTGTGTATTTATTTTTTTTTGCTGACTAGCTTTTAAGGGGCTATAATGCTTTTTTCGTAAGGTTTTTTTACAAAAATACCCTTTTCATTTTTACCACAAATGATTTCAGTTTTTCGTATATTAAAGTGTAAACGATAACTGTTACAGAAAAATTTATTACTGCAAAAAAGTAAATTTTTTTAAATTTAATCAAAATTTTTTTATTTACAAACTTAAACCCACTTCTTAAAGCTTCTAAAAAGGAAAAAAAATTCGTTTTTTACAGATGCTTTGAATAATTTTTTGGTAAAAATTTTTATAAATATTTCAATTTTATCTTTTTTTATTTTGTTACAATTATTTTGGTACAATCGAACATACATTTAACTCAGTAAACAATATAGTTAACCTTCAGTGAGTTCTTTTTTTTCCTTATATCTAATAAACAATTAATGCCGATGAATGATTTTCCTTAACATTTATAATAAGAACATGATTGTGCAAAATTGTTTTCAAAAATAAGAGTAAAAAAGACAGAATACACGATGTCACATGTGCAATTGCAAAATGTATCCAATATGTGTCTCGTGATTAGAGTATAATGATTTTTTTCTCATTATCCCCCGCAATCCAGATCTAACGCTTCATTTTCAATAGACTTGTATAAAAACTTATTATGAAAGGCGATATTTGCTTTAAGTGATTATCTTATATCAGGTACAGGCAGATTGCAAGTTCGCTCTTCGGAAGCGGCAATTGTTTTTGACAATTACCACAATGACTTCGCATATCCGTCCTGTCACTGCACGATAGGAACGTTCAATCTACCTCTTGACGGCTTTAAGCTGTATGTATTTAAATCATTCCATTTACTCAAATATGAAAATCAGTCATTTACGTGATTTCGTGAGATAGAGATTTGGTATATTTATAAAATATTTATGTGCTTTTTTTTGCATATATAAATTATGTTTTAAAGAACTGAAATTGATCATTTAGTGTGACTGTCAATTATCAGTTGAAGAAATAAAGTTTAAACTGAATTTTCGACAAATTCAAAGTACAATATTGACATTTCAAACAATCATAAATTTTTGGGGGTTTAAATGAAAACTTAAAAAAAGATTTTTACTGATTCGTGTATTATTTAAAAATTATTAATTGATGTAGTTGGGTTAATCTTAAAATGCCTTGAAGAATGTAAACAGTTCAAAAAAAAAAAAATTTTAAATTTACATTGGGTTATGTGTTGTGTGTATTTTACTGCGTGACAAACCACTAATGTTTTTTTGTATATTTGCCATTTGGAAATTTTCCCTAATGTTTTGTGAATTTGCTGTTAAAAGCCTTCTTTTTCATTAACTTTTTTTTTATTTTAAAAAAAATTTTCAAAATCCAAAAAAATTGGGGCATGTGATTTTGAAAGTATTTTTTTTTAAATTTTTTGGGGGGAAGGGGGAGGATAGTATTTAAAAGCCTACCGTATCAAAACGTTGTTCGTAAAAACTTTTTTTTTGGGTGAAAAATAAATTTAATAATGAAAAGGGGAAAAAATTTGAGAATGATATTTGGTATGCAATTAATTTTATTACTTTTGAGAGATATGAAGCGATAGAATTTTAGAAAGGTCTTGTTTACACAGTATAAAACGGGAATATAAAATGACAGTTGAAATATGCCACAAGATTCATATTTTTAGGTTAATGGATGATTTTCATCCCTCTGATATGGTCTCGATAACCAGATGCGATGAAAGTGAAATCACAGAAATGAATGATACTGTAAGAAGAATTGTCCATGAAGTGAATATCCTTGAAATTGATTATTATGGAATGTCATATTGGCCAGATTTCATAGACATAAAATTTGGACTTCCTTATTGCACCTACGGTATTTCACCTATTTATATTTACATGTATAATCGCAACACATACTAATATTTTCAGAAACAAATACAGTTTTATTTATTTTCTCTAAATAGAAATATCTTATTTAGAAAGGTACAATACCTAATAATTATCAGCATCTTTTATTAAATTTTAGAGTGAAATCCCTTCAAACTTCATGTTGTCGTGAGCATAACTCAAAATGCATTAAAGATATAAATTTGAAACTTCATAAATTAATACACATTGTTTTTATTTAGAAAAGGTGAATTACTTTTATTAATGTACAGAAGTACAAATGGGCTGTCTATCTGGTACTATGTTTTACTCAATAAAACAATATTGTCGAATGATGTTAGACATATGAAACAGACCGCACTGCAATTCTTTGAATTATTTTCCAAAATAGCGTTGTTTTTGTAATTTCCAGAACAAGAGATATTCGCACATCATAAAAATATAGTTGACTAAAGGGCTTATTTTTAGATTTAATTTGATAACCATTCTTTTTTCTTATAGAAAAGTACACATAGTAATGCATGGATCAACTAAACGTTTTGGATTGAAACATTAATATTATATGTAAATTTAGAATGGGTGTGAAGAAGCCTGTTCATAAGTGAAAACTATTTATCGCGACATATTGTTTTTGTTTTCGCCGTCTGTCTGTTCGTCCGTCCGTTCGTATGAAGCTTGTTCGGCTTTCACATGTCAAAGTCTTGGCGGGATTTCAAACAAACTTCACAGGATCGATCAGTATAAACCCTTATTGCGCATATCGCCGGCTTGTGCCGCTTCGCTTCACAACATGACCCGAGCTAAAATTAGAACAATATTGTCCAGCTTTCATAGGTCAATATGCTGACGGGATTTCAGTGAAACTTCACAGGATGAGTCAGTTCATCAGTTTCCAATTCGCCGTCACGTTCCGTTTTGCCAGGGCTAAAAATAAAGTCTTGTCAGTCTTTCACAGGTGAAATTGCTGACATGATTTCAATGAAACTTCACAGGGGTGATCAATACGATTTATAGTTGTGTATATCACAGGCAGGCTTCAGTTTGCTGCACAAAATGACCACCTGAGCAAACATGGAAACATTTAGACCGGCTTTCACAGGTCAAACGACTTGCTGGATTTCGACCAAACTTCACCGGAATGTACCATACCAAGTTGCGGTAGACATATTTTTGTGACAAAATCCCTTCATGTTTAAAAGTGCAACAACTCCTATGCCCCTAGCTCGTAATGGCAAAGTAGGATACTTCTCCAAAAATGACATTTTTAATTGTGTACCTGCAATTTCCAACAATAAATATACTCAAGAACTCACTTGCGAAAAGTAATATTCTTGCCTTCGCCATAGATTCAATAAATAGTGCTGCTTATAAATTTAAACATGTTTCACCCCTGTTCCGTGTAATAAAAAAATTAGAAAAACTACTAGCGTCAGCCCAAAAACCTAGCTTTCGGAGTTTTATCCTTTTGTACGTTTTCATTTTTTAAGTGAATGTCATGCGAGGGTATTTAAGCTAGAACTGTCGCAGATTTAAATTTATTTTGTGGAAATATCTTTTTTTGATCTTATCTTCAAACATCATAATTGAATCTCAAAAGCTGTACAACACTAGTATTATTTCGAATTAGCAAATTACATGTCAGGTTCATTGAATTGTGTTTTTTTTAGCTCACCTGTCACAAAATGACAAGATTGGCTATTGTGATTGCTTTTCATCTGGCGTCCGCCCTGTCTGTTAACTTTTACTTAAAACGACATCTCCTAATAAACTGCTGAGCCAATTTCATCCTTACTTCACAGAAATGTTAAATTGGTGTTCACCCTTGAAAATTGTTCAAAGAATGTAATTCCATGTGAAACTCTGGTTGCCATGGTAAGCGAAAAAAAAACTTTTAAAAAACCCAAAGAGCTAGAGCTTAGATATTTTAAATGAAACATCTTTTAATGGGGTCTACCAAGTTTGTTCAATTAAAAGCATTGGAAATAAAATTGGCTCCGCCCGGGGGGCAATGATTTTCCTTATATGTGTATGGATTTAACAAAAACTTAAACAAAAAACCCTAAAGGCTAGAGCTTAAATATTTAGCATGAAACATTTTCTAGTGAGTGTTTACCAAGTTTTTTTTTTCAAACAGAAGCTTTCTTGGGTCTAAACTGGTCCAGCCCCGGATGGTTATTGATTTTCTTTAGATGTATGTATTAAAAACTAATCTTTTTACACATGCACTATTTCAGACACAAATATGAACCTTGTGATATCAGTTTAAGATGTAGATTTTATATCTGCTTTTGTTAATAGTTTACAATGTTACTTTTTCCTTGTCATGGAGAGTTTTTATATACAGGTGAGCGATTTCAGGGCCATCATGACCCTCTTGTTTTTTGTTTTATTGCTGTTTTGTTGTTGTCGTTGAACCTTTTTATTGAGGTACAATTCTGGCTAGATACGTATTTAGCATGTGTTGATTTGTTTTTTAATTATTTAAGTTAATTAATTGTTATTTATCTCTAAGATTACAATGCAAGCGTATTTGGTGAATTTTTTCATTGTGAAAGAGACGACAAAATCATACCAGAATCGATGATTTGTATTTATGCCCTAGATGCCAGCGGTTACCTGACTGGATGTAGGTCTGGAGACCATTTACAAAATTGTGGTAACGAATATATTTATCAGATTAATAGTTATCATTATTATGTTCTCAATTGTATAAAAAAAAACAAGATGTTTTGTTCTCGGTCCGTTTCCTCTTTATTTATCCAACTTAATATATAACAGTAAGTTTTTTCACTGTTAGCGGAATAGGCCCTCCCGTTTTATTTATTTTATTTATTTTTTTGCGAAAGGAAAGAAAAGACATGATTTATGTTGAATTTAGGGCATGTTAAAGAATTTTGTTTGGAACGGGGTAAATGCATGTCAATGGTGCTTTTAAATGTCCTCTGCTTTTAAAGTGAAAACCGCCATGTTCAAGTACAGCAGGTTTGCGACAAACATGCCGTCATGTTCACTTGTTCAGTTAAGTTTTGGTGCCAATAGCTGGAATATAGCCGGAGACGAGGCAATATTTAGAATTTTCTCATGTAGCTGGGTAGAACCCCTTGCCGGGATTTGATGACCCAAAGTGAAAGTGCATAAACTTATGACCAGGAATACAATTGAGAATTGCACATTGTACACATTTTCTAACATCTATTGCAATTCTTTCGAGTTGAATTTCTCGGATGGATATTTGAGATGTGCATACCCAAAGGCACAAAATAAATTCAATGTTTGGTCTTCCTAATACATCATATTATGTGTTAATGGATGTATTAAATTCTAAGTGTAATGTACACTTTTGACAATACGACAATTTCATTTAGATACATATATATTGTACCGTTGGCCTAATGGTTAATGCGTCCGCCTTCGGATCGGGAGAAAGAAGGTTCGAGCCCCAAGGGGATCGTCAATTGAAGGTGGGACTCGTCCCGAAATGGCCGCTTCGTGAGTCGCAAGGTAGTTAAAATGAATGGTTACCGTTTTCTATCCGCCTTGCGCCTGACATAGCGGTAGACGTTGGGAAGTATGTGGTATGCAAAAAAGGTGTCTCATTTAATCAGAAATGGCTGGCCCTTACAGTAGGGGTGACACTATAATAAACATGACCTTTACTTTTAATATGTATCTTGTAAAAAT
>NW_026862171.1:0-29421 GCF_026571515.1 Ruditapes philippinarum | reverse complement strand
GAAACTTTCAATCATAGAAGAAAAGAACAATTTTTTCAAGAGGGCCATGATGGCGCCGTGATGTCGCTCACCTGTATATAGCCCCCCCCCCCCGGGCCAATTTTTACCCAAGGGCTTTTATTTTTTATTTGAACAGATTTGGTTGACACCCATAAGAAAGATGTTTCATGCTAAACATCTAAGTTCTAGCTCATTGGGTTTTTTAAAAGAAGATTTTTTTAAGTTTTTACTATACACAATAGTGTTAAAAACAATGACACCCCTGGGGCAGAGGCCAGTTTTGACCACCCGGCTTTTATTTGAACAAACTTTGTAGATATTTACTTTAAAAATGTTTCATGTATAATATCTAAGACTCAAGCTATTTGGGTTTTTTCAAAGAAGATTTTTAAGTTTTTGCTATACACATATAACGAAAATCAATGACTCCCGGGGCGGCGCAGTTTTGACCCCAGGGCTTTATTTGAACATACTTGTAGACACCCATTAGAACATGTTTCATGCTAAATATCTTAGCTCTAGCTCTTTGATTTCTTAAAAGAAGATTTTTAAGTTTTTACTATATGCATATAGGAGAAATCAATGACCCCCTGGGCGGGGCCAATTTTGACCCCAGGGCTTTTATTTGAACAAACTAGTAGACACTCATTAGAAGATGTTTCATGCTAAATATCTTAGCTCTAGCTCTTTGGGTTCCTTTAAAAGAAGATTTTTTAAGTTTTACTACGTATGCCCATATAGGGAAAAATCTATGGACCCCCTGGGACAGGGCCAATTTTGACCCAGGGCTTTTATTTGAACAAAACTTGGTAGACATTCACTAGAAGATGTTTCACTGTCAAAATATCTAAGCTCTAGCTCTTACGGTTCTTTAAAAGAAGATTTTTTAAGTTTTTTAAATACTATATGCATATAGGGAAAATCAAGGACCCCCCGGGCAGGGCATTTTGACGCCTAGGGCTTTTATTTGAAACAAACTTGGTAGACACTCACTAGAAGATATTTCATGTCAAATATCTTAGCTCTAGCTCTTTGGGTTCTTAAAAGAAAGATTTTTTAAAGTTTTTACTATATGCATATAGGGAAAATCTCATGACCCCCTGGGGCAGGGGCCAATTTTTGACCCCAGGGCTTTTATTTTGAACAAAACTTGGTAGACATACACTAGAAGATGTTTCATGCCAAATATCTAAAGCTCCATAGCTTTTACAGTTCTTTAAAAGAAGATTTTTTAAGTTTTTTACTATATGCATATAGGGAAAATCAATGACCCCCGGGCCGGGGCCAATTTTTGACCCAGGGCTTTTATTTGAACAAACTTGTAGACACTCACTAGAAGATGTTTCATGCCAAATATCTTAGCTCTAGCTCTTTAGGTTCTTTAAAAGAAGATTTTTTAAGTTTTTTACTATATGCATATAGGGAAAATCAATGACCCCCTCTGGGGCCAGGCCAATTTTGACCCTAGGGCTTTTTATTTGAACAAACTTGGTAGACACTCATTAGAAGATGTTCATGCCAAAATATCTAAGCTCTAGCTCTTTACGGTTCTTTAAAAAGAAGATATTTAAAGATTTTCTTCGGTTGCCATGGCAAACCAGAGTTCTGCATGAAATGGAATTCTTTGAACAATCTTGATAGAGCTTCATACAAAGAGTATTCCTGCCAAGTTTCATTAACATTGGCCTTGCGGTATCATAGAAGATGTCCTTAGAATATTTATAATGTGGACGGACGACAGACGACGGACGCCATTTGGTTGGCCATCCTAAAAGCTCACCTGCACTTTGTGCAAGGTGAGCTAAAAAGAGGTGCATAATCTCCAGACTGCCATCTATCGATATATCAAGTTACATAAAAATATTTTCAGTACTTTTCTGCGTTATCGCGGGATCCAGTTTTGCGGATGGACAGACAGAGGGAGGGTAAACCTTAAGTCCCCTCCGGTTAAACCGGTAGTGTACTAATAAATTTCAATGAAAAAATATCTGGTGCTTTTTATTGTTGAATGGAAAATTTCTATAGAAACCCTGGATACCCCTTCAAATATTATCTAAGCAACTATAGAAAGCACCTTTGTCAAACTATCATTAGAAACCCTGGATACCCCTTCAAATATTATCAAAGCAACTATAGAAAGCACCTTTGTCAAACTATCATATTTTTAATTACTTATAAATGAGTTTCCTCAAATGAACAAATTACAGTACAGTAAATGTATTTGCTTCATGAAAATTTTCAGAAAATGATGCCATAAACCAAAAATTTTACGGGTTTTAAAAATTTCTTGGGAAAACTTAGTATTTGGATCATATGAGAAAATAAAATTTAAAAATTTCCTAGCCCAGGATGAAACCTACTTCCTGGTTTTAAAGGTTAGATTTACCAATAAACCACTGATTCCTATTTCCCTTTGGAAAGGCTGCGTAGCTTTTTTTTTAATAAAACCCAGTTTCATAGTCTCTGTCGGGTAATTTCCCTTTTAAGTTTATCGGTTTTTTGGGTTGGTCTGTTACGCTGACTTTTATTGGAAAAGATGTATATCAAAAATTCATAGCCCCCTTTTTTGGAGTAAACCCAACACATTTCGCGGGAAAACCCAAAATTCCTGAACCTTTCACAACCTAAAAAAAACCCCTAAAACGGGAAAAATTTCAAAAATTTGTTAGGGGTTTCAAATTTATTTAAATTTAAACCCAATTGTGGGCAGAAACCAAATTGAAAACTGAAAAAATACAGAAAATAATAATAATGACAAAAAAAATCAAGCAGGGAAAAAATTTGACAAAAAATAAATTTACAGTGTTTTTTTAATTTTTTTTAAAAAGGTATGGTATCGAAAAAAAAAGGGGGGGCCCCAGAGGCCCATGGACAGTTTCACCTGAGAAATAGGTTTAAAGGTCGAAGTAGAGCCCTTTTTCATCCCAGAAGCACAATTTTAAAAACAAGGGACAGCTTAATCCTGAACAGTCACCAAGGAAATTTTTGTATTAATTTATTAAAAAACTGAAACCAGTGGTTTAGATGTTGTTTCAATGACCCTTGGGGCAGAGCCAATTTTTGACCCGAAGGCTTTATTTGAACAAACTTGGTAGACATCAATTAGAAGAGGTGTTTCATGGCCATATATCTAAGCTCTACCTCTGTTGGATTGTCAAAAGAAGTTTTTAAGTTGTTTACTATAAATTCAATTACCCCCTGGGGTGGGGCCAAATTTTATCTGTAGGGCTTTTATTTGAACAAACTTAGAAGATGTTCCATGCCAAATATCTAAGCTCTAGCTCTTTCGATTTTTACAAGAAGATTTTTTAAGGATTTTGTAAACAAGAATACATTTAGTGAAAAAATTATATGCCACCACATTTATATAACAGAAGTAGATTTTTTTTGTTACTTACAATTGAACTTTGTCATAATGCAGTAAGTAGCTAGTGAATTTGGCGGTCAAGGTCATATTTCAGCATGTTAAAGGTCATTAGATACATGTGCAGGAAGTGTCTAATGTTAAGAAACAAAAGGCCATAAGAATTTTTTATTGACAACAAAGATTGCATTTGAGAAAAATGCTATGCCCCCGCATGGGTTCAAATTTCATAGCTGTACATCAAAGGACAAGAAAGTAGGTCACATCATCAAAATCTAGGTCAAAGTTCAATTTTACAACTAAAACTGCACATGGTCAAAATGTCATTGCTGTACATCAAAGGACAAGAAAGTAGGTCACTGTCCCTTTGGGCAAGGCATAATTTTTGACCCAAGGGTTTAATAACAATCTTGATACAGGTCCACAAAACAACATTTAAAGTCAAAATATCTAAGCTACAGCTTTTCTCCCATTTCAGAAAACATTTGTTTTATTACTGTTTTTACTACGTGTACATAATGAGAATCATGCCCCCGGGCAGGGCCAAATTTTTGACATTTTGAACAACTTGGTAGAGGACCTATAGATGATATTATATATCAAACATCAAAGCTCTATGCCTTGAACCTTCAGACAAATTTTTTTTTTTCCACTGTATTATGTACATAATGAAAATCAATGACCCCCGGGGCGGAACCCCCAATTTTGACCCCCCCCCCAGGGCTATAATTTGAACAATTCTTGCTAGAGGTTCACTACACAATGTTTCATGCAAAAATATCTTAACCTCTATCCTTCGTAAATTTAGAGAAGATGATTTTTTAAATTTATTCTTATAATTTCCCTTTTTGGTTGCCATATCAACCAGAAATATTAAACTATATACATGTAAGATAAAACCAATGGCTCCCACCTCTAGCATTCGTCAATTGTTGAGAATAATTCTTTTTAAGTTTTTACTATATACATATAAGGAAAACCAATGACCCCTGGGGCAGGGCCGATTTTTGACCCAGGGCTATAATTTGAACAATCTGGGTAGAGGTCTACCAGACAATGCCTTAATGCAAAATATCTAAGCTCTAGGCCTTTTGGGTCTATACAAAAAAGGTGTTTTTAAGTTTTTACTATATGTACATATAGATGAAAATCAATGACCCCCGGGGCGGGACCGATTTTGACCCAAGGGCTTTAATTTGAACAATCTTTGGTAAGGGTCTACCAGATGATGCCTTATGCAAAAATATCTAAGCTCTAGGCCTTTTGGGTTTTACAATAAGATATTTTAAGTTTTTACTATATGTACTTAGTGAAAATCAATAAACCCCGGGGCGGGGCCAATTTTGACCCCAGGGCTATAATTTGAACAATCTTGTTTAGAGGTCTACCAGGACAATATCTTATGCAAAATATCTAAGCTCTAGGCCTTTTGGGTCTTTACAGAAGATTTTTTAAATTTATTCTTTATAATTCCTTTTGGTTGCCATGGCAACCAGATTTTCTGCATGGAATGAAATTCTTTTGAACAACTTTGGAAGCCCTTCACCCCAAGGAACAATCCTGCAAAGTTTGGTTGAAATTGGACTAGTGGTTTTTTCACAAGAAGATTTTTTTAAGTTCACTATATAATCTATATAACACACACACACAAACACACACAGGTGAATCGCTATATGCCACCGCATCGCAGATGCTGCGGTGGCATAAAAAAAATTAGGTATTAACTGTATAACAAGAGCAATGTTATCATGGCCATCCCCCGCCGAACGTGTTTGATGGCTGAAAATAACAAAGGGCAATAACCAGGGTTAATAATGCAGGGTAGGCTATCATTCTTGTGTGCTGCGAGATCTATCCACCTATGAAGTTTCAAGTTGATACCTCTAGCACTTTTTGAGATATGCTCCGGACAATAACAAAATGAAAAATAACAAAGGGCAATAAGACTTGTACCTTCAGACAAGATTTTTTTAATTTTTTTACTATATGTATATATTGAAAATCAATGACCCCCGGGGAGGGGGCAATTTTGGCCCAAGGGCTATAATTTGAACAATCTTGGTAGAGGTCTACCAGACAATGCTTTATGCAAAATATCTAAGCTCTAGGCCTTTTGGGTCTTTACAAGAAGATTTTTTAAATTTATTCTTATAATTCCTTTTGGTTGCCATAACAACCAGATTTCTGCATGGAATCAAATTCTTTTAACAACTTTGGAAGCCCTTCACCCAACGAACAATCCTGTCAAGTTTGGTTGAGACTAGTGGTGTTTCACAAGAAGATTTTTTAAGTTCACATACACACGCACACACACACACAGAGGTTAATCTCTATATGCCACCACATGGCAACCAGAGTTCTTCATGGAATTTAATTCTTTGAACAACTTTGGTAGAGCTTCATGCAGAAAACATCCCTGCAAAGTTTAAACAAAGTTGGCCATGTGGTTTACGAATAGTTGTTTAAAGAAATTGTTGACGCACGGACTGCGGACAATTGGCCATCACAAAAGCTGACCTTGGGGACATTGTCCTCAGGTGAGCTAAATAGTTGTGTTTCAGGGTCTTAACATAGAACATGACTGCAGTTTAAATTGCTTTTACAGAAATTATACAATGTAATTATACCAGGATAATTACAACTTACAGATAGCTTGGGCTATTCATCAATTAATGTAGTCAAGATGTGTATTACTGCATTCACTTTGGTAAATTAGAGTAATTACAACTACAGCCATGTGCTTGTGAATACAAATACATGGGTGCAAGTTAAAAATTTTGAAAGACCCGAACTATTTGTTTGGGGGCCAGGGGGCGGACAGGGCCCCCGGTGGGTCCAGGGCAACGCCCAGCCATGAGTCCAGGGGGCCGGAGGCCCCCGGAAGCTCCTGCATTATAGCACATTTAGCACATTGCCTAAAATGCAATTCCCTTGAATGATTACATGCCAGATAACATACATACTGTAGTATAGTATTTTCACTTAAATATTGCTAACATAATTATTTTTTTCTTTTCTCTCTCTTTTTCTTAATTATATAAACAAAAACATTTCAACACAAAAAGAAATGTGCATTCATGTATTGGTTCCACTATTTAATATTGCGGTTCCAACAGTAAAGAGTGATAAAACAAACCAATATATAAATAAATTGAAAATTGAGTTGATTTGTACCGAGTTTACGTTTTAATTAGGGCTGAGCTGACCCTGATTCCATACAAACAATAAATTGTTTTCAAAAAAGATAATTAAAACAAGCCTGGTTATGTTTCACAGTAAGTTTGTTATTCATATGGTTTGGATTGTCTGCGTGCATTTAATTCTTTTTTTCCCCCTGGATCCATACTTGATGGATTTTCGGAAAAGAGTCAACTCGGCCCTATACAATCTCGGCACGGGTCAACTCGGCCCACTTTACAAAAATATATATACTGTAACGCATTAACTTTGCTTTGCATGTTGTTAAGGTAAATGAATAATAAGAAATATCTTATTATTATAAAATTATACATTGTACTTCTTCTGAAATAAAGTATATTTATAAAAGAAAATGTTATTTATCTGTCTTGCTGATTCGATAAAATTAATATAGATCTAGATTCTAATAAAATGTTTTTGTAAAGTAATATTTAAAAAAATATGAAACAAAAACGTGTTTACTTAATATCATAAGGTTCTAATTAAATCTTATGTATAAGCGCATTGATTGCTGCCGAAATTCATTTGCACGTGTCATACGTTTTTTCTTCTATCAAATAGAAAGACCTTGTCTGTGCATAATCTAGATAAAGTAATAAAGAACAGAACAGAAGTTAAATATGTAGAAATACAGTGAGATACGCAATCGTTTATCTTCACTCGCAATTTTACTGATAAGAAAAGCTTGTCTGCTGCTAGTTCGGAACTGTCAATCCGTGTATTATAAATAATTACAATAATTACAATAAATAGTGTTAACACAAACCTAAATATTAATAATTGAAAAGTGGGCCGAGTTGACCCGTGCCGAGTTGGAATAGGGCCGAGCTGACTCGGGGGCCAAGTATGTTTTAGGGCCGAGCTGACCCGGATTCGGATTTTCTACATACAGTGCAGAAAGCTACGCCCGGAACGTCTGGCTTTTCCAGCCAGTTTCCGTAGTTATCCCCGTTTCAATCACATACAAACAACCATTCCCATCTCCATTTATTTTTTGTGGTCTTCTCGATATCTTTTGTATTAAATCCTTCATGTAGATAACAAATTGTACAATTACTTTCTGTTTACATATTACTCTGTAGCCGAATCGGTAACGAAGCCGCTTTTTCATTGGATGATTATAATTAGCGCGCCAATCTAAATCGTTGTAATAAATTCACGGATAAAATTGCATGCCGGGATTAATAATACATGTTTTCGTAAACATCTCGTATATCTTCAGAAACTATCGGCAGTTTCCGCGAAAGTTTACTATTGACGCTTCGAGAACAAACCGTTGAGCATCCGTATGTTATATAGCGTTCTCGATTATGAACTTCTAATCGGTGGTACTTCTCAGTTTGAAAGAGTAGACCCGCACCATACCCCTCCAAATATCTCAACGGATTTACGTGATTTGCAAAAATGATCCCTCCGGCACGTGAAAAACCGGAACTTCCGGCACATGCCGGAAAACTTGCACCCATGCAAATAAAATATACAGTCAAATATCAAATGCTGTTCAACTCGTGCTATATATACAGCAGTCACACCAATGGTAATATGGCAACAGTCTTATTTTACTTCAGTTGGTTATTCAATCACTAATGGGTTATGTGAGAGAGCTTCTCAATGATAACTCTTCTGGTTCCATAAGCAACTTAACAATTTAGTCACAGAGGCCTTTAACCCACACTAAAATTGATTTTACCTTTGCTTCCAGTATAGAGCCAGGTCTGCAGTACATCTGAGCAGTCTAATCAGGCTCTATACTGTTAGCAGACTAGCCTAAAGTTTCATCTTCATATCCTCAAAATCCATAATTGACAGTTCCAAAAACAGAAGCTGCACGATCAGTTTAATAAGAGTTAATTGATCAACAAACCTAGATTCATCATACGGTGTTTTACAGAGACAATACAGTTCCTCTATGGCTGTCTCTTGTTGTTTTTTACAGTCATCACAAACAAAGGCGTCTATATATTTTGACTCGCTTTCACTAATATTCACACATTCCCCATGGAACCAGTTGGAACACAGATCACAACCAATATAAAATCTGTAAGGAAATGTTATTTTCTTAAGAATACAGTTTTTAAGTTCATGTAATGCAAGGGGTTTAAAAACAACAACTTTTTTATGTTTAAACAAAACATTTTAACAGAATGAACAAATTATCACAATGCATTAAATACATTTTTTTCCCCTCTAAATTTTCCATTTCTGCAATTAAAAGTACCACAATGTATCAAACAAGTAAAAAGCGCTTCCTGTAAAACTATTTATGATAAAATATCATTATTTCTACATACCTTGATTCATCATAAGGAGTTTTACAGATACAATACAGTTTACGTTTGGGATTTAGACTTTTTTCTTTCACACCTGTAGAAATAATTTTCTGTTTCTTTTTCTTAGCTCTGGCTGCTTCAGCGACCTGCAAGCAAGAGACATTAGCTTATTAGAAGCCTAGCAGCAATACTGAGACCTATGCTATCATTAAAGTACAAGGTACAATCTTTACTGTTCATTGATGATACTTTTTGTAACTGGTATTATTTGTCACGCCACAGACATGCATGTCATGCATGCAGCAAAAATTTCAGATGTTATAATATTTAGTTCCAAATTTGTTTACCAAAACTATTTTTTTCATTTTAAGTTCAAAGCCCTTAAAACTATTCAATGTAAACACAAACCATTTTTATACAAAGTTCAAGGCACTGAAACTATTCAGTATAAACCTTTTGTAAATTGCATACTGCATATTTGTAGCTAAATAATGACTACATACATTTCCACAAAGTATGAGTGCTGAAACTGAAAATTCAAAATTTTTTCAACATTCAAGAGAGATAACTTTGTCTAAAATCATTGATACAACCAAATTCAATCTTGAACTGCTTATGTATCTATATGTCAAATTTGAGTTGAATGTATACAAGGGAACTAAAAATTTCTATTTTTTTTATCAAAGTTCAACAGTGTTAGCGATTTTCCCTAACTTTACCGAGTACCTGGGACTCAGTGCTAATAGATCTGTTCGACCCAATTCAAGAGACAAGTTCTCAATTACAAAAATGTTAATGTTTGCATAACTTCATAATACAATCAAATTTGTGTACTTTATCTATAATTTGACGGCTTTGTGCTCATGAATAATATTTAAGAAGTTAGGGCTGAAGGTCAATTAACAAAAAAAACATTAACAGTCAAGATGTTGAAGAGCCTGCAAATCGACTGTCTACAGTCTTTAACGGTCTTTAGTCTCGAAAGAATGTGGAAAAGAGACTACTGATTACTTTAATTTACTTCATATCTAGCATTAATATAAGCAATGGATAAGGGTTTATTTAAAAACTTTTATATTTTTTGTACATATTTCCATGTGTATTTTACCTTTTCAAAGGGTCACATTTTCCTACTTAACAACGGAACAGTCTCTTATGTCAAAACATATTGACAACAGTGACTGTTGATGTTCGCGGATACCATTGATAGGTTGGCCCAAAACTAGGCCAAGCACTTGCTCCTAGTCTACGTTTGGGATATAAATCTGCATTGCTTATGAGAAGAGAACAAATCAAAATGAGGTGAAAGTCAAGAAAATCCTTTTCAATCAGAGCAAAAAACTTAAGACAGAATTAACCAATTATCGGGGGAAAATTTTTCCTCCCTGGCAATTTTAGCGAGTAAATTGATATGTTTACTCAGTCAACACGAACACTGGTTCAAGAGTGATAACTCTGTCAGCTATCATCAAACCATGACCTAATTCGAACTTGACCAGTGTATTCTTATGACATATCCATATCTTAAATTTGAGTTTAATGTGTAACACTAAACATCATCTAAACATCAATGTGTAACGTTTGTGGAACAGGGAGATAATTAATGGAAACTGAAAATTTCATATTACTTTCAAAGTGAAAGGCGTATAACTCTGCCAAAATTCATCAAACCATGACCATGTTCGAACTTGACCTGTGCATTTTTTTTTGACGTATCCATATGTCAAATTTTAGTTGAATGTGTAATACTTTTTAGGAGATAATGAATGGAAACGGAAAATTTAATATTATTTTCAAAGTGAAAGGGGCATTACTCTGCCAAAAATCATCGAACCATGACCAAATTCAAACTTGACCTGCGCATTCCTTTGACATATCCATATGTCAAATAATTTGATTTGAATGTGTAATACCGTTGCGGAGATAATGAACAGAAACTGAAAATTTCATCAAGGGGCATAACTGTCAAAAATCATGGGACCATGACCAAAGTCAAACTTGACCTGTATTTTCTCATGATAAATCCATATGTCAAATTTGAATTGAATGTGTGTAACCGTTACTAAGATAATGGACGGAAACTGATGATGACTGAATGACAGAATGATGGAGGGACGTAATGACGGAACAGGGTAACACTATGTGCCCCAGCCATTTATGGCGGGGGCAAAAAAAGGTGATTTGTGATGATTCAAACTGAAATATATAATATTTAAGTAGTTTACAAACCTGGGCACTTGAAGGAGGCATAGGTGGCAGTGTATTCTGTTGTCTTATATTTTCCTCCTGTCGTTTCTGTAAAATCATAGCAGCTGGTACCACAGTCTGCCTCACTGGTACTGCTTTCTTTCTACTGGTAGCATGTGACTTCACTGCCTCTTGAATCTCAGCCTATGTAAGAACAAACAATAACAAGATTGCATTTGTGAACAAGGTGGCCATTGGCTCCAAAGCGCTCATCTGAAGACATACTGTTATTTGGAAAAGAGACAATTTTGACAACTGTGGTAGAAGACCTATAGATGATATTATATACCAATTATCTAAGCTCCTTCAGGCAAGAAGTTTTTTTTAAAAAGTTTTACAATACACATATAAGGAAAGCCTATGACTCCTACCCTGGGACAGGGCCAATTTTGACCCCAGTGTCATAACTAATCAAGGGCCATAACTCTGAGTTAAAGTGTCTGACCCGAACAAGCCGACAATATGCGCATCTCCTCTTGGTATTGAAGGTTCCAATAAAGTTTCGTTGAATTCCAGCCGGTAGTTACAGAGAAGTAGTGCGGAAACAATTTTTACTCTATATGCATACTACATAACTAATCAAGGGCCATAACTCTGAGTTAAAGGGTCTGACCGGAAAAAGCCGACGATATGCGCATCCCCTCTTGATATTGATGATTCCCATAAAGTTTCGTTGAATTCCAGCCAGTAGTTGCAGAGAACTACTCCGGAAACGATTTTTACTCCATATGCATATTGCATAACTAATCAAGGGCCATAACTCTGAGTTAAAGTGTCTGACCCAAACAATACACATATAAGGAAAGCCTATGACCCCTACCCTGGGACAGGGCCAATTTTGACCCCAGGGCTATAATTGGAACAATCTCAGTAGAATTCCACTACAAAAGTTCTACTACTACTTCATGTCAAATATCTAACCTCTAGCCTTTGTCAATTCAGAGAAGAATTTTTATTACTATATATACATATAATAATAAGGAAAACCTATGACTCCCGGGGCAGGGCCTTTTTTGACACTAGGTGCAAAATTTGAACAACTTTCATAGAGGACCTACAGATGATATTACATACCAAATATCTAAAACTCTACGCCTTGTACCTTCAGACAAGAAGATTTTTAAGTTTGCATTTTTTAAACTCCTTTTCTGGCCCCGTAACGTACTTATGTAACAGACCGGAACCATTTGCACAACTTTGGCAGGGGACACCACAGGACCATTCCATTAAAGTTTAGTTACTGTGCAGTCACTGGTTTCAGAGGAGATGATGTTTAAAGAACTTGTTGACGACAAAAGAGGGACGGTAGGGGGTTCATAATTGCTCACCATGAGTATGTGTGATCATCCATCGATCAATTAATTCAGATGTTTAAAAGTTTTTCTATTTTATTTTCAGCTTTAGCTGCCTCTAAAAGTGGCCATTCAAATTAATATCAGCAAATTTGATAAAAGACTACCTAAAAATGCTACAAAGTATGGTGATCATCCATCAATTAGTTCAGTAGAAAAAGATGTTTTAAGGATTTTCTATTTTTAGCTCTTTTTACCCCTAAAAGAGGCCAATTAACATGATATGAGCAAATTAAAGTGTGACTGTCACTAGTATGCAAAAAACTAAATTTGAAGTATATTTGTCCAGCAGTTTCAGAGAAGATGAATGTTGACACATGATGATGGACGCTGGAGCATCCCCCTACAGTACTAATAGCTAACCCTGAACCCTGAATCGGTTATTGTGAGCTAAAAAGCATTTCTCATTTCTGTTTATGATAAAACATGAATTTGTAACAGGGTTACCAACGTCCTCCGTCTCAGGGAAGTTTTGTATGAAGCATAAAATTGTGCTATTTCAAAAGATTGAGGTATGGATCTCAGGACATTCAGTCCAATATTATGATCAATGCTAGATCTGTAAATGCAACAATAAATTTATTAAAGAAATAAAATTTAAACACAGAATTTAAAAATCTTTCATGTTAATTTGTTTGGGTTTTATGTCACACCAACGCAGTATAGGTAATTTCCAGCTTTACTGGTGGAGGAAACCTCAGGTGCCCTTCCGTGCATTATTTCAGGCACCTGAGTAGAACAAACGACGTTCCGTAAGCTAGCTGGATAGCTTCCTCACATGAAAGAATCCAAAGTCCCTGTTGAGATTCGAACCTACAGCGGTGAGGGGCAAGTGGTTTGAAGTCAACGATCTTAACCACTCGGCCACGGATGCCCCCTATCATGTTAAGCTATCATGTTAAGCTTTGACCTCTAAATGTGACCTTGACCTCGGAGGTAGGGGTGCAGGTGTTGTGCATGACATATCATCTTATTATTGTAACTATTTGTGCCAAGTATTTTTAAAATCCCTTAATCTATGAAAAAGTTATGGACCGGACACAAAATATACCCTATAAAAGACTATGTAAATCTTTGACCTCTAAGTGTGCCCTTGACCTTGGAGGTAGGGACACAGGTGTTAAGCATGACATATCATCTTATCATTGTGACTATTTGTGCAAAATATTTTCAAAATCCCTTGATCTATGAAGAAGTTAGGGACTGGAGACAAAATATACCATATAACTGACTCTGTTAACTTTTGACCTCTAATATAAGTGTGACCTTGACCTTGGAGGTAGGGGTGCAGGTGTTGTACTTGACATATCGTCATATTATTGTGACTATTTGTGCCAAGTTATTCAAAATGTCTTGAACTATGAAGAAGTTCAAGATCGTTATAACATACTATGTTAATTTTTGACCTCTAAGTGTGACCTTGGTCTTGAAGGTAGGGATGCAGGTGTTGTGCATGACATATTGTCTTATTATAATGACTATATGTGCCATCTTTTTCCAAAATCCCTTGATCTATGAAAAAGTTATGGACCGGACACAAAATATACCCTATAACAGACTATGTTGACCTTGAATGAGAAAGTGCGACCTTGACTCTGGAGGTAGGGGTCTGGTTGTTGCGCATGACACATTGTCTTATTATAAGAAACATTTGTGTCAAGTTATTTCAAATTCCTTTGAAAAATGACAAAGTTATGGACCGGACACGAAAGTGTGATGGACGGACAGACGGACGAAGCCTATTTCTATATCGGGACAAAAATCAAACTGGAATCTTTGGTTCTAGTGAGCTAAAAAGTATTTTGCATTTTTGTTTATGATAAAACTAGAAATGTGTCCATAGGACACAGATGCCCCCACACGCCACTGTTCTGTCAATCTTATGACTCTAGGTCAAATATTTTTTGGACTACATGTGCCACAAGTTGAAAACTTAAAATCAACAAAGGGCCATAATTCTGTTAAATTTGGTCGCAGCAAAAATTCCTTCCTTTACTGCCATCTACACATTAAGGTTGTTCATCCTTGAAAGTTTAAGCAAAATCTGCCATCCGGTTTAAGAGGAGTTGCGTTCACAAAATTTCTACATAAAATATAGTGAAAAAATCAACAAAGGGCCATAATTCTGTTAAATTTGGTTGCAGCGAAAATTCCTTCCTTTACTACCATCTACACATTAAGGTTGTTCATCCCTGGAAGTTTATGCAAAATCTGCCATCTGGTTTAAGAGGAGTTGCGTTCACAAGATTTTGGGATGTACGGACAGACAGACGTACGTATGGACGGACAAGTGCAACGCTATATGCTCCCACTTTGTGGGGGCATAAATATCAGACTGTTCAATGTGTTCAGTACTTGAAAATTTCTCTTATGAACTACAAAGTTACATGTATGGCATGGTCAATAATTATATCACATCTTTGAAACAATCAGTCACTAAAACCATGATTTACCACTCTCACAACCAACAGTCACAACTATCGACTATCATGTTAACATAATAATAATATACAAAATGACCTGCCATCTTTTTTACCTGTATATCTAGCTGCATATTCCTTTCATTTAGAGTTCTTTTTCTCTGAATTTCTTTCTTTAAGGCTTCTTTGTGTTTGTACAGTGTTTGTTGTATCTTGGTAGCTGCAAGACGTTTTTGCTTCTCCTCAGCAGATTCTGCCTTCTTCTGGAGTTTCTGCTCCTTTCTTTCCTCTCTTTCTATCTTATCAAGAATTCCCTTCAATACCTGGTTACATATTGATACCCTGTAATGTAAAATCATATTATCCTGTTGGTATTCTATCCTTTTTTGAAATTTTCTTGCTTTGTTTTTTTTTCTGGAAACCCCTGATACGAAGGAACTGCCATGCCTTCCTTGTATTTATAGAAACATACCTCAGGTAAAAAGACATTAAATTAGTACACTTACAAATGCACAGGATTATTTGTAATTCTGTTCAATTATAAGTGATATTAAATATTATTGTGATAAGGTATTACACCACTATGTGCTGATGAGACAGTCATGCTCATCTAATTAAATACTGGATGCAGTAAAGAAACAAGAATGTGTTTGTTAAACACAAATGCCCCCGGCTCAGATTCTTGTCAGTAGCAATATTTCAAAAAATGATTACCAATTCACTCAGTTATGGACAGAAAAATTGCCAAAAAATTGTAAACACAAGTTATATAGCTTGACAAAGTCATAGAATTTTGTAATTGTGAAAAATACAAGTTGCCAAGTCATTCCACTGACTTGTGAAGTTGAAAAATATTCAACTTCATGCAAGTTACATCTGTCATTAAATAAAGGCTGTATGGGCAAAAGTGTAAAAATCTATTTCGAGCACTGGT
Organism: Ruditapes philippinarum; assembly: GCF_026571515.1. Lineage (NCBI taxonomy): Eukaryota > Metazoa > Mollusca > Bivalvia > Venerida > Veneridae > Ruditapes > Ruditapes philippinarum. Next base: position 13,636 of record NW_026862171.1, on the reverse strand, counting down.
GACCTTGACCAAACTGACCCCTAACTCTATCCAAAGGAAGAATACCATGTAAGTTATCTTCCTACCAAATATGAAATAAATCTGTCAATAAATAAAGGCTGTATGGGCAAAAGTGTAAAAATCTATTTTTAGCACTGGTGACCTTGACCCAACTGACCCCTTACTCCACCCAAAGGAAGAATACCATGCAAGTTATCTTCCTACCAAATATGAAATACATCTGTCAATAAATAAAAGCTGTATGGGCAAAAGTGTAAAAATCTATTTTTAGCACAAGTGACCTTGACCCACTGATCCCTACCCCAATCAAAAGGATGAATACCATGCAAGTTATCTTCCTACCAAATATAAGATATATCTGTCACTTAATAAAGGCTGTATGAGCAAATGTGTAAAAATCTATTTTTAGCACTGGTGACCTTGACCCATCTGACCACTAACTCCATCAAATTTTATGTTTCTATCAATTATAAATAATATCTGTCTATAGAATAAGGTTAATACACCTGTAAAAATGTAAAAATCTATTTTTAACATTGGTGACCTTGACATTGGTAACATTGACCTTGACCCAATTGACCCCTTACTACACCCAAAGAAGGAGGACCGCCCTTGGCATGTTTGTATTAAACTAAGACACCAACTAAAAAACAAGCAAATTCGTTGAATTTATATCCCCCGCCGAGTACTGGTTATTATTAACACAACAACTGAAGACATAAGGCTTTATTTATATATTAATCATGGCATAAACAGTAACATTCTTTGAACTTGATAAATATTCAGGGCAATAACAGAGCCATAACTTTGTGTAAAATAGTAAAATCTGGAAATGCCAATGAGATGTATGCATACTACATAACTAATCAAGGGCCATAAATCTGAGTTATAAGTATCTGACTGGAACAAGGCGACTATATACACATCTCCTCTTAGTATCCTATGAAGTTTCATTGAATTCCAGCCAGTAGTAGCAGAGAAGTAGCGAGGAAACAAATATTTTTCTATATGGATACTGCATAACTAATCAAGGGCCATAACTCTGAGTTAAAGTGTCTGACCCGAACAAGCCGACGTGCGCATCTCCTCTTGGTATTGAAGGTTCCCATAAAGTTTTGTTGAATTCCAGCCGGTAGTTGCAGAGAAGTAGTGCGGAAACGATTTTAACTCCATATACATACTGCATAACTAATCAAGGGCCATAACTCTGAGTTAAAGTGTCTGACCGGAACAAGCCGACGATATGTGCATCTCCTCTTGATATTGATGATTCCCATAAAGTTTCATTGAATTCCAGCCAGTAGTTGCAGAGAACTACTTCGGAAACGAAATTCGGACGGACGGATGGACAACGCCAAAACTATATCCCCCTCCCGATTCCATCGGCAGGGGATAATAAAGTCTGTATGAGCAAAAATGTTTATATTTATTTTTTAAACCAGTGACCTTGACCCTAGAGACCGCTTACTCCACAAAAAATTAGAGGACCATCAAAGGTATCCACCTACTAAATATGAAAGATATCATTAAAGAAATTAAGCAATTAGGAGAAATTTAAGATAAATCCAACTTGCCGAAATAGGTTAACCAGACATGGCCTTATTTTCAAAGTGAAAAAAGGGAAATAACTGGGAAACATGGATGACACAGTTATATAACTTGGCAATATCATGTACTTTGTATTGATAAGTAAGTGTGGAAATTATAAAGCCATAAAAGTATAGATAGAACTTCAGATATTTCCAACTTGCCGTTTTAGGTTAACCATTATTCATTTTCCAAGTGCTAAAAAGGGCAATAACTTGGTAAATATGAAAGGCAAAGTTATGAAACTTGCCCAGATCATGTACTTTGTATTGATTAGTAAATGTGTAAACTAAGAAGCCATTGGTACAGGTAGAACTTAAGAAAAATCCAACTTGCCGTTCTAGGTTAACCTCGTACGGACAGACGGACAAACATACTCACAAAATGGTACTTATGTGACTTTTCCTTTGATCTTTTTGGCCATTTTCAGTCACACAAAACTTAACAAGAGGGCCATGATGGCCCTTAAGTCGCTCACCTGTATATAGGCCCCCTGGAGCGGGGCCAGTTTAAACCCCAGGGCTTTTGTTTGAACAAACTTGGTAGACACCCATAAGAAGATGTTTCATGCTAAACATCTAAGGTCTAGCTCTTTGGGTTTGTTAAAAGAAGATTTTTAAAATTTTTTCTTTGCACATATATTTAAAAACAATGACACCCCTGGGGCAGGGCCAGTTTTGACCCCAGGGCTTTTATTTGAACAATCTTTGTAGACACTTACTAGAAGATGTTTCATGCTTAAAATCTAAACTCTAGCTATTCGGGTTTTTTTGAAGAAGATTTTTAAGTTTTTGCTATACACATATAAGGAAAATCAATGTCCCCCGGGGCGGGGCCAATTTTGACCCCAGGGCTTTTATTTGAACAAACTTGGTAGACACTCACTAGAAGATGTTTCATGCCAAATATTCAAGCTCTAGCTCTTGGTTTTTTAAAAGAAGATATTTAAAGTTTTTTCTTTTGGTTGCCATGGCAACCAGAGTTCTGCATGGAATTAAATTCTTTGAACAATTTTCAAAGGTGACCACCAAAGGAACATTCCTGTGAAGTTTGGATGAAATTGGCTCAGTGGTTTATGAGGAGATGTCATTTAAAGTTAAAGTTTACGGACGCCGGACGAACAGACGGACGGACGCCGGACGAAAAGTGATCACAAAAGCTCACCCTGTCACAAAGTGACAGGTGAGCTAAAAAAAAACACACAAGTAAAAACGGAATGAATAGGATCAAAGAGAATTTACTGTTACCCATTGTTCTCTAAATCACACAAAAAAGACACACAAGTAAAAACGGAATGAATAGGATCAAAGAGAATTTACTGTTACCCATTGTTCTCTAAATCACACAAGTACATCTGGGTTTGTACAGACAGATGGAGGGACGGACTGACAGAACTGCCACTGCCATGGCATGAATACCCCCGCATACCACTTTGTCAGAATCAACATTGGCCATTTAGAGCTCAAGGACAACGTCCCTGCCAAATCTGAGGTTACTAAGCTGGTGCTATGTATTCTACATGCTTCAAATGTGAAAATGTCAAAATCAATAAACTGCGGACAGGCATTCTTAAGCGATTGAGGGGAAAAGCTTTTTTTAGTCAACCTTTGACCCAGTGACCCTCAAAATCAATAGGGGTCACCTTATAGTCATGATCAACCTCCATGCCAAATATGAAGACTGTGGGTCAAAGGAATATTAAGTTAATGGGTGGACAATCTTTTTGAAGTCAAAGTCCATGTGACCTTGATCCTTGACCCAGTGACCTTAAAATAAATAGGGGTCACCTACTAATCATGACTAACCTCCATGCCAAATATGAAAATTGTGGGTCAAAGGAATCTTAAGTTATTGAGAGGACAAGCTTTTTTATTCAAGGCCCCTGACCTTTGACCCAGTGTAATAAAAATAAATAGGGGTCATCTACTTTTCATGACTAACCTCCATGTCAAATATGAAGACTGTGTGTCGAAGGTTTTATAAGTTATTGGGCCGTCAAACTATTTGAAATCAAGGCCCCTGTGACCTTGACCTTTGACCCAGTGACCTCAAAATCAAATGGGGTCATCTACTAATCATGACTAACCTCCATCCAAATTTGAAGACTGTGGGTCAAAAGAATCTTAAGTTATTGGGCAGACAAGCTTTTTATAGTCAAGGCCCCTGTGACCTTGACCTATGACCCAGTCAACTTAAAATCAATAGGGGTTATCTAGTAATCATGACTAACTTCCATGCTAGATATGAAGACTGTGGATCAAAGGTTTCTTAATTTTAATCAATAAGGGTCATCTACTAATCATGACTAACCTCCATGCAAAATATGAAGACTGTTGGTCCAAGGAATCTTAAGTTATTGGGCGGACAAGCTTTTTGAAGTCAAGGCCCCTGTGACCTTGACCTTTGACCTCAAGATCAATAGGGGTCATCTACTCGTAATGACTAACCTCCATGCCAAATATGAAGACTGTGGGTCAAAGGAATCTTAAGTTATTGGGTGGACAAGCTTTTTGAAGTCAAGGCCCCTGTGACATTGACCTGGCGACCTCAAAATCAATAGGGGTCATCTACTCGTCATGACTAACCTCCATGCCAAATATGAAGACTGTGGGTGAAAGGAATCTTAAGTTATTGGGCGGACAAGAAACAAGAGGGCCATGATGGCCCTGAGGTCGCTCACCTGTATATAGCCCCACCCCCCACCCCCGGGCCAATTTTTACCCAAGGGTTTATATTTGTTTATTTGAACAGACTTGGTAGACACCCATAAGAAGATGTTTCATGCTAAACATCTAAGTTCTAGCTCATTGCGTTTTTTAAAAGAAGATTTTTAAAGTTTTTACTATACACATATAGTAAAAAACAATGACACCCCTGGGGCAGGGCCAGTTTTGACCCCCGGGCTTTTATTTGAACAAACTTTGTAGATATTTACTTAAAGCTGTTTCATGCATAATATCTAAACTCTAGCTATTTGGGTTTTTTCAAAGAAGATTTTTAAGTTTTTGCTATACACTTATAAGGAAATTTAATGACCCCAGGGCTTTTATTTGAACATACTTGGTAGACACCCATTAGAACATGTTATGTTTCATGCTAAATATCTTAGCTCTAGCTCTTTGAGTTCTTTAAAAGAAGATTTTTTAAGTTTTTACTATATGCATATAGGGAAAATCAATGACCCCCCGGGGCGGGGCCAATTTTGACCCCAGGGCTTTTATTTGAACAAACTTGGTAGACACTCATTAGAAGATGTTTCATGCTAAATATCTTAGCTCTAGCTCTTTGGGTTCTTTAAAAGAAGATTTTTTAAGTTTTTACTATATGCATATAGGGAAAATCTATGACCCCCTGGGGCGGGGTCAATTTTGACCCCAGGGCTTTTATTTGAACAAACTTAGTAGACATTCACTAGAAGATGTTTCATGCCAAATATCTAAGCTCTAGCTCTTATGGTTCTTTAAAAGAAGATTTTTTAAGTTTTTACTATATGCATATAGGGAAAATCAATGACCCCCTGGGGCGGGGCCAATTTTGACCGCAGGGCTTTTATTTGAACAAACTTGGTAGACATTCACTAGAAGATGTTTTATGCCAAATATCTAAGCTCTAGCTCTTACGGTTCTTTAAAAGAAGATATTTTAAGTTTTTACTATATGCATATAGGGAAAATCAATGACCCCCCGGGGCGGGGCCAATTTTGACCCCAGGGCTTTTATTTGAACAAACTTGGTAGACACTCACTAGAAGATGTTTCATGCCAAATATCTTAGCTCTAGCTCTTTTGGTTCTTTAAAAGAAGATTTTTTAAGTTTTTACTATATGCATATAGGGAAAATCAATGACCCCCTGGGGCGGGGCCAATTTTGACCCCAGGGCTTTTATTTGAACAAACTTGGTAGACACTCACTAGAAGATGTTTCATGCCAAATATCTAAGCTCTAGCTCTTAGGGTTGTTTAAAAGAAGATATTTAAAGATTTTTCTTTCGGTTGCCATGGCAACCAGAGTTCTGCATGGAATTAAATTCTTGGAACAATTTTTAAAGGTGACCACCAAAGGAACATTCCTGTGAAGTTTGGATGAAATTGGCTCAGTGGTTTATGAGGAGATGTCATTTAAAGCAAAAGTTTACAGACGGACGACGGACGGACGGACGGACGGACGCCGGACGAAAAGCGATCACAAAAGCTCACCCTGTCACTTTGTGACAGGTGAGCTAAAAACCGACGGACGCCCGAACAGACAAGCTGATTCCAGTATACCCCCCTTACAACTTTGTTGTGCGGGGGTATATTCAGCTTTTTCTTCGGTCCAGTAAAAATTTTCAGTTTACAGGACCTACTGTCCAGTATAACTCAAAGGTCTTTTGCATAGACTGTGGTAGATCAAATCATTGCTATGGAAAGTTAATGTTTGCTGGTTGCTAGGAAAATTAACAGTCTGCTTTGGAAAGTCAATGGCTACTATGAAGTCAATGGTTGCTATGGAAACTAAGCTTTAACACTTGTAGATTTAGAAGAAATTTATTTTCAGTTTTTACTATATCATATAAATAACTAGAAATGTGTCGTCAAGCCACGGATGCCCCCCACCCCCAAAAATTTGTTTGCACAAACTATTTTTTTCATTTTAAGTTCAAAGCTCTTAGAACTATTCAATGTAAACACAAACCATTTTTATACAAAGTTCAAGGTACTGAAACTATTCAGTGTTAACCTCTTGTAAATTGCATATTTGTAGCCAAAACAAGATATGTTTGTAAAACATGTATGCCCCCTATCGGCAGCCAATTTGTCATGTGATCAGGTTATTATGCATGACTTCTGACCCAGTGAACAAGCAATTAATAAGGGTTATCCAGTATCTACTGGTCATGACTAGTCACAAGGTAATAATTATTGTGACCCCATAGGTTGTGTGCAGCAATTAAAGTTATTAAAAATCTTACCAAATAATATATACATAAATTTTATGAATCACATAGGCCTTATTAATGACAGCCAAGTTGTTATATTACATAAAACCTTCAAATGTGTATACCAAAAGCACATAAAAATATCAACCAAGGCAACTTGAGTTGTTGAGAAATGGTCATTAAGTACAAGGTCACTATGACATTGACCCCTTGACCCCAAAATCAATAGGGGTCATCTACTGGTCATGACCAATCATCATACCAAGTTTGAAGTTCCTAGGCCTAAGGGTTCTTTAGTTATTGATCGGAAACCGTTTTTACCTACAAGTTCAATGTCACCTTGACCTTTGACCCCTTGACCCTAAAATCAATAGGGGTCATCTGCTGGTCATGACCAATCATCATACCAAGTTTGAAGTTCCTAGGACTAAGGGTTCTTTAGTTATTGATCGGAAACTGTTTTAACCTACAAAGTCAATGTGACCTTGACCTTTGACCCCAAAATCAATAGGGGTCATCTGCTGGTCATGACCAATCATCATACCAAGTTTGAAATTCCTACGCCTAAGCGTTCTTTAGTTATTGATCAGAAACCGTTTTTACCTACAAGGTCAATGTGACCTTGACCTTCCCCCTTGACCCCATTATCAATAGGGGTCATCTGCTGGTCATGGCCAATCACCATACCAAGTTTGAAGTCTCTAGGCCTAAGGGTTCTTTAGTTATTGATCGGAAACCGTTTTTACCTACAAGATTAATGTGACCTTGACCTTTGACCCCTTGACCCCTAAATCAATAGGGGTCATCTGCTGGTCATGACCAATCATCATACCAAGTTTGAAGTTCCTAGGCCTAAGCGTTCTTTAGTTATTGATCGGAAACCGTTTTTACCTACAAGGTCAATGTGACTTGACCTTTGACCCCTTGACCCCAAAATCAATAGGGGTCATCTGCTGGTAATGACTAATCATCATACCAAGTTTGAAGTTCCTAGGACTAAGGGTTCTTTAGTTATTGATCGGAAACTGTTTTAACCTACAAAGTCAATGTGACCTTGACCTTTGACCCCAAAATCAATAGGGGTCATCTGCTGGTCATGACCAATCATCATACCAAGTTTGAAATTCCTACGCCTAAGCGTTCTTTAGTTATTGATCAGAAACCGTTTTTACCTACATGGTCAATGTGACCTTGACCATCCCCCTTGACCCCAATATCAATAGGGGTCATCTGCTGGTCATGACCAATCACCATACCAAGTTTGAAGTCTCTAGGCCTAAGGGTTCTTTAGTTATTGATAGGAAACCGTTTTTACCTACAAGATCAATGTTACCTTGACCTTTGACCCCTAAATCAATGGGGGTCATCTGCTGGTCATAACTAATCATGATACCAAGTTTGAAGTACCTACGCCTAAGCGTTCTTTATTTATTGATCGGAAACCGTTTTCACCTACAAGGTCAATGTGACCTTGACCTTTGACCCTTTGACCCCAAAATCAATAGGGGTCATCTGCTGGTCATAACTAACCATGATACCAAGTTTGAAGTACCTAGGCCTAAGTGTTCTTTAGTTATTGATCGGAAACGGTTTTTACCTAAAAGGTCAATGTGACCTTGACCTTTGACCCCTTGACCCAAAAATCAATAGGGGTCATCTGCTGGTCATGACCAATCACCATACCAAGTTTGAAGTTCCTAGGCCTAAGGGTTCTTTAGTTATTGATCGGAAACCGTTTTTACCTACAAGGTCAATGTGACCTTGACCTTTGACACCAAAATCAATAGGGGTCATCTGCTGGTCATGACCAATCACCGTCTTAAGTTTGAAGTTTCTAGGCCTAAGGGTTCTTTAGTTATTGATCGGAAACCGTTTTAACATATAAGGTCAATGTGACCTTGACCTTTGACCCCTTGACCCCAAAATCAATAGGGGTCATCTACTGCTCATGACCAATCACCATACCAAGTTTGAAGTTCCTAGGCCTAAGGGTTCTTTAGTTATCACTCGGAAACCATTTGGTCTACGGACCGACAAGTGCAAAGCAATATACCCCCTCTTCTTCGAAGTGGGGGCATAATAATGACTCCATACATTTTTACCAAAGTATGAGTGCTGAAACTAAAAATTCAATTGTCCACCATTCAAGAGAGATAACTTTGTCCAAAATCATGGAACCACAACCAAATTCGAACTTGAACTGCTTATTCCTAAGATGTATGTATATGTCATATTTGAGTTGAATGTGTATAACCATTGGGGAGATAATGAATGGAAACTGAAAAATTTCTGATTTTTTTCAAAGTTCAAGAGGAATACCTCTGTTAGATGTTATCAAACAATGACCCAATTCAAACTTGACCAGTATATTCTTATGACATATCCATATGTCAAATTTGAGTTGAATATGTACAACTGTTTGGGAGATAATGAACGGAAACTTAAAATTTCTGATTTTTTTTTCAAAGTGAAAGGGGCATAACTCTGCCAAAAAATCATCAAACCATGACCAAATTCAAACTTGACCTGCGCATTCCTTTGACATATCCATATGTAAAATTTGAGTTGAATGTGTAATACTGTTGGGGAGATTATGTACGGAAACTGAAAATTTCATATTATTTTCAAAGTAAAAGGGGCATAACTCTGTCAAAAATCATCGAACCATAAACAAATTCAATCTTGACCTGGGGATCCCTTAGACATATCCATATGTCAAATTTTAATTGAATGTGTAACACTGTTGGAGAGATAATGAACGAAAACTGAAAATTTCATATTATTTTCAAAGTGGAAGGGGCATAACTCTGCCAAAAATCATCGAAGCATGACCAAATACGAACTTGACCTGCACATTCCTTTGACGTATCCATATGTCAAATTTGAGTTGAATGTGTAATACCAGTGGAGAGATAATGAATGGAAACTGAAAACTTCATATTATTTTCAAAGTGAAAGGGGCATAACTCTGCTAAAAATCATATAACCATGACCAAATACGAACTTGACCTGTATTTTCTCATGATATATCTATATGTCAAATTTGAGTTGAATGTGTCCAACCGTTACTAAGATAATGAACGGAAACTGATGATGACTGAATGACAGAATGATGGAGGGACGGAATGACGGAACAGGGTAACACTATATGCCCCTGCCATTATATGGAGGGAGCATAAAAATCTTTGTTCCCCGGGGCGGATCAATTTTGACTCAAGGGTTATAATTTTAACAATTTTTGTAAAGGTCCATCAGACAATATTTCATAACAAATATCTAAGCTAAAGTCTCAATAGTATGATGATTTTTTTTCTTACTATATCCAAAAAACAAGATTGCATTTGAGAAAAATGCTATGCCACCGCATGGTTCAAATTTCATAGCTGTACATCAAAGGACAAGAAAGTAGGTCACATCATCAAAATCTAGGTCATCTGATATCAAAGTTCAATTTTACAAATAAAACTTTGCACATGGTCAAAATTTCATTGCTGTATATCAAAGGACAAGAAAGTAATTCACTAACCCCTTGGGCAAGGCAAAATTTTGACCCAAGGGTTTAATTCAAAACAATCTTGATACAGGTCCAAAAAACACTATTTCAAGTCAAATATCTAAGCTGTAGCTTTCTCCCATTCAGAAAACATTTGTTTTATTTTCTGTTTTTACTATGTGTACATAATGAGAATCACTGCCCCCGGGCAGGGCCAATTTTGACACCAGGGGAAAAATTTGAACAACTTTGGTAGAGGACCTATAAATGATATTATATACCAAATATCAAAGGTCTAAGCCTTGAACCTTCAGACAAGAGCATTTTTTTTTAACTTTTCACTATATGTACATACTGAAAATCAATTACCCCTGGGGGTGGGGCCAATTTTGACCCCAGGGCTATAATTTGTACAATCTTGCTAAAGGTTCACTACACAATGTTTCATGCAAAATATCTTAACTCTAGCCTTTGTAAATTTAGAGAAGATGATTTTTTAAGTTTTTACTATATACATATAAGGAAAACCTATGGCCCCCGGGGCGGGGCTAATTTTGACACTAAAGGCAAAATTTGAACAAATTTCATAGAGTACCTATAGATGATATTATTTAACAAATATTAAAGCTCTAAGCCTTGTACCTTCGGACAATAATTTTTTTTGATTTTTTACTATATGTATATATTGAAAGTTTTTACTATATACATATAAAGAAAACCAATGACCCCCGGGGCGGGGCCAATTTTGACCCCAGGACTATAATTTGAACAATCTGGGTAGAGGACTACCAGACAATGCCTTATGCAAAATATCTAAGCTCTAGGCATTTTGGGTCTTTACAAGAAGGTATTTTAAGTTTTTACTATATGTACATGTAGTGAAAATCAATGACCCCCCGGAAAAGGGGCCGATTTTGACCCCAGGGCTATAATTTGAAAATCTTGGTAAGGGTCTACCAGACAATGCCTTATGCAAAATATCTAAGCTCTTTGCCTTTTGGGTCTTTACAAGAAGGTATTTTAAATTTTTACTATATGTACATATAGTGAAAATCAATGACCCCCGGGGCGAGGCCAATTTTGACCCCAGGGCTATAATTTGAACAATCTTGTTAGAGGTCTACCAGACAATGCCTTATGCAAAATATCTAAGCTCTAGGCCTTTTGGGTCTTCACAAGAAGATTTTTTTTAATTTATTCTTATAATTCCTTTTGGTTGCGATGGCAACCAGATTTCTGCATGGAATGAAATTCTTTGAACATGTTTGGAAGCCCTTCACCCAAGGATCAATCCTGCCAAGTTTGATTGAAATTGGACTAGTGGTTTTTCACAAGAAGATTTTTTAAGTTCACTATATAATCTATATAACACAAACACACACACACACACGCACGCACGCACGCACACACACACACACACACACAGGTGAATCGCTATATGCCACCGCATTGCAGATGCTGCGGTGGCATAAAAAAGGAAATTCAATAACTCCCTGGGACAGGCCAATTTGACCCAAGGATGTTTCATGCTAAATATCTAAGCTCTAGCTCTCATTCAATACTTTCAGATGAATATTTTGTTTTTGTTTTTACTATATACTGTATACATATAGGAAAAATCAATTTACCCTTAGGGTGGGGCTAATTTTGACCCCAGGCCCCGTGTTCACTAAGAAAAGATCAGGATCAGGTGATCCTGATTTTATTTTCATTGTTTAATGTTACTAAAATTATTTGTGTTTTGTTGAATTAAATTGTAAATATTCAAATTGTAAAAATATGCTGATTTGCAAAGAAAACAAACTATTTTGGGATGAAATCAACAAATAACAAAACAAATACAAAAATATTTGGATCAAAATAAGGATCAATTTTAGGATCAGGATCAATATTTGGATCAACTGTAAAATGCCCATATCTTGCAAAATTAACAATTAATTTATTCTAAAATTTCATATACTTGCTATTATAGGTCCTGTTTTATCAAATTTATAATTAGATATTTATCTATGAGGATAAACAATGAAGAATATTAGGGTTTTTAAATTTGATCCTGATCTTGATCCTGATCCTTAAATCTTTGTGAACATGGGGCCAGGGCCTTTATTTGAACAAACTTGGTAGACACCCACTAAAAGATGTTTGAAGCTTGGGGGTTTTTTTTAGAAGATTTTCTTTGTTTTTACTTTATAGATATAAGGAAAATCAATGACCCCCTTTTCTTTCTGTTACAATGGCAACCAGTTCTGCCTGCACCAAATTCAATTCTTTGAACAATTTTCAAAGGTTACCACCAAAGGAACATTCATGTAAAGTTTGGATGAAATTGGCTTGACAAGTTTCAATAAATTGCATTAGTGGTAAAAGGAGGTAGTCAGGACACTTTAAAAATAAAAATTATTAAAGGGCCATTACTCAGACAAAAATCATTGAACTGGAAAATGCTGACGATATGCAAAACTGGACTTGGTACTGATCACTCTTGTAAAGTTTGGACGAAATGTCACTAGTAGTTTTGAGGGGTAGTCCAGACAAGTTTTGTGATGGACAGACAGACAGACAATGGAGAAGTGATCTCTTTATGTAGAAATTTTTGAAGGATGCACTATGGATGCAGAGTGATCACAAAAGCTCACCCTTGAGCACCTTAAGGTCAGGGGAGCTAGAAGAAACTGGGCATATCCATTTATGGAATACAACTGGTTAAGACTAAAATGAACAAGGTAAGATTTTGTGATTTTAGAAAAACTCCAAATCATTACAGTATTAAAAACTTCTGAATTTATTTTTACCTTGTATGGGTCTCTTTCTGTTCAGGAGTCAGTATAGCAGGTGGTTTTTGTTTGGCCAGCTTAGATTCCTGACTCTCTACAGTTCTCACTACTTCCTGTCTACCAACCTGTGACACAAGGGTAGCTGCTGGAATGAGACTTTTCACATCATCTTGTTTTTGTTGCACCATGTGTTTCTGCATGGCAAGGAGTTTAGCTTGGATCTCCGGCGTCTGATTCTGCATTAGTGCTTGACGTACAACTATAATATACAACATCATGTTAAAGTTTGTTGCATTAATTATCAAGCTACATTGAAAAGGAAAAATTATATAAGGTGCAACTTCTGCAGAGGTGCAGTCCCTTTATAACAACAGTAATAAAATAGGAACACATCTAGTTTATTGGACCTAAGAAGATAAATAATATTAGCACATTTGTTTTTTTGTTGGTTTTATTTGGGGGGCGGGGGAGCTGCTGCCCCAAACACCACCTATTTTTGGTCAAACTTTTTAAGCTATGTGCGACAAAAGTTGAAAATTGGAAATTTTTTACGAAGTCAAGGGCAATAACTCTAACAAAACTGAAAAAATCCACATGCAAACCCTAGGACTAAGGTGCATAGCTTCACAATGATGTTGATCATTATTTCTGTAAAGTTGGTTGATTCTAACACAAGCAATCGAGGAACAAATAACACAACATAATGGAACTGTTTTCACTAAGTCAAGGGCAATAAATCTAACAAAACAGAAATAAATCCACAAGTGAAACCCCAGGTGCTTAACTTCACATGATGAACAACATTGCCTGTAAAGTTTCATGACACTAGATCAAATACTTTTTGAGTTATGTGCGACACAAGTTT